>NW_020952881.1:0-53258 GCF_900497805.2 Vombatus ursinus | reverse complement strand
CCAAAGTCAAGAAATAAGCTGGAGAAATGAGAAAAAAAAAAAAAAAAAGCAAGAAAAAAACCCACTTTGAGCATAAAAAGCTACTATGGTGATGGCAAAGCTCAAGACAAACTCAAAAGAACACAATGACTTGAAAACATGTATAACCAAAGCCTCAAAGAAAAATGCAAATTGGACACAAACCCAACAAAAATTCCTAGAAAAGCTAAAAAAAAAAGATTTAAAAAAAATTGTAAAAATCAAATCAGAGCTATAGAGGAAAAACTGGGAAAAGAAATTAGAACAATGCAAGAAAATTATGAAAAGACCATTAACAGTTTGGTAAAAGAGGCCCCCAAAATATTGAAGAAAACTCTTTAAAAAATCAGAATCGGCCCAGTGGTAAAAGATATATAAAACTTCACTGACGAAAATAACTCCTTAAAAATTAGAATTGGTCAAGTGGAAACTAATGACTCCGTGAGACATTAAGAAACAATAAAACAAAGTCAAAAGACTGAAAAAATAGACAAGAAGGTAAAATATCTCACAGGAAAGACAATTAAGTTGGAAAATTGAAGGAAAAAGTTTAAGAATTATTGAACTACCTGAAAGCCTTGAAACGCTTGGCATTTTCACTGGCTGTCCCCCATGTGCAGAATACTCTACCTCCTCACCTGAGCTTCTTGCCTTCTCTGGCTAAAATCCCACCTTCTGAAGGAAGCATTTTCCAGTCCCTCTTAATTCTAGTGCTTTTCATGGGGCAACTTGGTGGTGCAGTGGATAGAGCACCAGCCCTGGATTCAGGAGGACCTGAGTTCAAATCTGGCCTCAGACACATAACACTTACTAGCTGTGCGACCTGGGGCAAGTCACTTAACCCCCAATGCCCAACCAAAAAATAAAATAAAAATAAAATTTTAGTGCTTCTCCCCTGTGAATTATCTCTGATTTTTCCTATATATAGTTGTTTGCATCTTGTCTGCCCCATTAGACTTCTCCTTTAGAGGAGGGATTGTCTTTTGCCTTTCTTTGTATTCTTAACACTTGGCACATAGTAGTTACTTACTAAATGTTTATTGACTGGCTAAAGAGCTATAAGAAGGGGAGAAAAAAAAGGGACCTTTTTGCTCACACAATACTTGTGTTGCTCTTTAGCTCCAAGGTCTCACATATACTGAGAAATTATGGACTACTTCATTAAAAAAAAAAGATAATGGTTAATGATATCTTTTTTTTTATATCACCTACATTTGTGTGTGTGTGTGTGTGTGTGTGTGTGTGTGTGTGTGTGTGTGTGTACAGACATACCTCATTTCACCGTACTTCGCTTGAGGTTGCTTCACAGACGTTGCATTTTTATTTTTATTTTTTTCACAAATTGAAGGTTTGTAGTAACCCTGCATCAAGCAAGTCTATTGGCACCATTTTTTAACAGCGTGTGTTCATATCTCTCTTACATTTTAGTAATTCTCACATTTCAAAATTTGTTCATTATTTTTATATGTGTTATGATGATCCATGATCACTGATCATTGATGTTACTATTGCAATTGTTTTGGGGTGCCACAAACCTCACCTGACTGACTGTCCACTGTCTCTCTCCCTCTCCTTGGGCCTCCCTATTTCCTGAGACAATCAGCATTGAAAAATATTACATAAACTTAGTCGATAAAGCAGTAGACTAGTTTGAGAGGATTGACTTCAATTTTGAAAGAAGTTCTACCGTGGGTAAAATGCCATTGCATAGCATTGCATGCTACAAAGAAATCTTTCATGAAAAGAAGAGTGAATCCATGCAGCAAACTTCATTAGTGTCTTATTTTAAGATATTACCAGGGCAGCTAGGTGGCACAGTGGATAGCGCACCAGCCCTGGAGTCAGGAGGACCTGAGTTCAAATGTGACCTCAGACACTAGCTGTGTGACCCTGGGCAAAGTTAAAAAAAAAGAAAGAAAGAAAGAAATTACCACAGCCACCCCAACTTTCAGCAGCTACCACCCTGATCAGTCAGCAGCCATCAAGATTAAGGCAAGTCCCTCCACAAAAAGAATACAACTGTCTGAAGGCTCAGATGATGGTTAGCATTTTTTAGTAATAAAATATTTTAATTAAGTTATGTGCATGTTTTTAGACATTATACTATTGTACACTTAATAGACTACAGTATAGTATAAACATAACTTTTATATGAACTGGGAAACCAAAAACTTCATGTGACTCGCTTTATTGCAACATTCACTTTATTGCAGCGGTCTGGAACCAAACACAGTATACCCGAGGTATAAGTGTTGGCATGCATGTATGTGTGTATGTATATCTTCTCACCCAATCCCAGAGAGCAATCTCTTAAAACAAATAATCATTTTTTTTAAAAGTCCAGCAAAACTAAGCAAAATAATGAAAAAGTCGACATTATATGCTCTGTTCCATACCCATAGTCCCCTTCTTATAAACGTAGTAGAGGCATCTCTAGATCAAAAGGTATGGACATTTTAATCACTTTCTTTTTAGCTACATTTTTTCTGCTTTCCAGAATGTTAGACCAATTCATAGCTTGACCCACAATACATTAGTGTGCCCATCTTTCACTGAGTAGCTCTTAACAAGAATCTCATTTGTCCACTTTATATAACAAAATGTATGGCCATAATATGAATTGCCTGTAATAAATAGAAATAAATTAATAAAAATAGAAGTTCATGAGTGAGAAAAAGAGAGCCCCAAAACAGGAATGGGGGCTTTAGATTGGAGATCACAGATCTTCCTATGCAAGAAGAAAGAACAATCTCACTGATTAGTTAATTAGTGTGGCTCTCTTGTTTCCCATAAGCTAACAGAAAGCAGAGAAATAAGCAGGGTCCTAGTTGGTTTTGCTCACACACCGACTCAGGAGCCACCTAGGAAAACCCACCAGGTGGACCCCCTTCCTACACCCACCTTCACCTACAGAAAATGGAAACAAGGTCAGGTAACAAAGGCTGACTATTAACAGCATGAAACAATCCTCAGAGAATAGCTGGGGTATAACTGAACAAACAGTGATGTGAATGGAATGGAATGCCATTATGCTGCAAGAAATGAGGAAATACGCAATTTCAGATTCACAAGAAAGACTTGTATTATGCAGAACTGAGCAGACAAAGAACAACAATTTAATAATTTGTTGTTGTTGAATCATTTCAGTCCTGTCCAACTCTTTGTGACCTCTTTTTGGGGTTTTCTCGGTAGAGATACTGGAGTGGTTTACCATTTCCTTCTCTCGGCCATTTTACAGATGAGGAATTAAGGCAAATAAAGTTGTGGCCTGCCCACAGTCACACAACTAACACAGCTAGTAAGTACCTGAGGCTGGATTTGAACTCAGGCAGATGAGTCCTCCTTATTCCAAACCCAGTGCTCTATCCATTTCATAACCATATTGTAAAAACTAACTACTTTGAAAGCAATAAAAGCTATGATCAACACAATGACTCCACATGATTCCAGAGGACCAGTAATGAAGCACATTACTTACCTCTTATCAGACAGGGGATGGATTTAGGATACAGAATGAGACAAATGTTTTTTGAAACAAGACCAATGACAGAATTTGCTTGGCATAACTATGCATATTTGTTAAAAAGGAATTTGTTTTTCTTTCTTTTTTCCCCCAATGGGCTGAGAAAAAATAGATTTCTTTGTTAATTTTTAACATTTAATTTCTTAAAAGTAGGGGGAGGAAGGCTCGAGCTGTCAAGGAAAGCCAAGACAACAAAAAGATTTGTTTTTTGGTTTTGTTTTTTTTTAAGCTGTATTGGGGCAAATAGAAAGATCAAAGAAGTGATAGGATTGCTGCTTGAAATGGATGGGACCATGGTAACTAACAACAGAGAGAAAGCAGTGCAATTCTTTCATTATTCTACTTTTGTTTCCTACTCAAAGGAGAATGACTTTTGCAGTGAAAATAATGTAAGAAAAATGGCTAACAGGAGGTTGATGTCTAAGATAAGTAAGTGAGAAAACAGCCCTTGATGAATTCAAGTAACCTGGATTTGATGAATTACTGGAAGAACTGGGTGAGTCTGTCAGTGACGTTTGAAAGATCATGGAAAACAAAAGAGATGCTGAAGTCACAGGGTTTTCCAAAAAGATAATACAGGTAAAATCCACAGACTATCAGCCAGTGAGTTTGACTTTGAATCTGGAAAAATTCCAGAAAAGATCATAAAAGAAACGGTTAGTAAATACGTTAGTCATTATAGGATTGTGAGAAATGAAAGAGTTAAGTTTCCACATACGTAGATAAGATATCAGCCCGGACAGGCTAACTTCTCCGTGGGGGAGAGGTGGGGGTGGGGGAAGTGATAACACAATTCTAGGTACATAATGCATGTTAGGGGTGGGGCGTATAAGGAACATTGTAACCCTTCCTGATCCAGAAGGGAGGAGTTAGGCAATTACTAACTATAAAGCTTTCCCTGACTTCTTTTGCGGCTCGCATTTTCTCCCTTTCCAAGGAGGTGCGCTTGCTTCTCTCCAGTATCGAAAGGACGAACTTCAACCTCTTTAATAAAAAGTCTTTGAGACACCAGTCTTCAGAACTGATTCTGGAGTCGTCTTTATAACAGGATCATGAGACCTAGTAGCCCAAGGAAACTTGTATGAATTCAAATCATAAGGTTGCATGTTTGAATCACTTTGGGGTCACAGTGCCCCTTCATTTGAAAGGCCCCATACCTGGAATTCGCTCCCCCTCTGCCTCCCTTCAAGTCCCAACTAAAGTTTCATCTTTTACAGAAAACCTTTCCTGATCCTCTTTAATTCTAATGCCTCTAATGCCTTTCATCTGTTGATTATTTCCAATTATTTGTCCTGTATATAGTTTGTTTGTGCATAGACTGTGAGCTCTTTGAGGGCAAAAACTGTCTTTTGCCTTCCTTTGTATCCCCAGCACTTAAATGTTTCATAGATGCTTGTTGACCATAGGACTGCATGTAGTGCAGAGGTTCCCAACATTTTTGGTTCTGCTCACCAGGGGTGGGAAGACGTGGCCCTCTACGTCCTCAAGTGTGCTCCTTTGACTGGATCCAAACTTCACAGAACAAATCCCCTTAATAAAAGAATTTATTCTGTAAAACTTTGGACTCAGTCAAAAGGCCACACCCAAGACCCTTGAAGGCAACAGGTGGCCTCCAGGCTGCAGGTTCCCCAGCCTTGTGTTTAACCCCTTTCAACAAAAGAAATGTGTCACAAACCTTCAATATACTATTGGGACTATCATTACTTTTTTTTTTTAGAATATATTTATTTAAAAATTAAGAGATGAGAGGATTATACTGGGAGAAGGAGAAAGGGAGAGGTAGAATGGGGTAAATTATCTCACACAAAACAGACAAGAAAAGACTTTTACAGTATAGGGGAAGTGGGGGAAGGTGAGAGGGAATGAGTGAATCTTATTCTCATCAGGTTTAAGGAGGGAATAACATACACACTCAATTGGGTATCAAAAGGTATCTTACCCTACAGGAAAACAGGGGGGAAGAGGATAAGAGGGGGGGAGATATAGAGAGGAAGGCAGAATGGGGTGGGGTAATCAGAAGCAAACACTTCTGAAGAGGGACAGGTTCAAAAGAGAGAATAGAATAAACTTGGGGTGGGACAGGATGAAGGGAAATATAGTTTTCCACAGTATGACTACTATGGAAGTGTTTTGCTTGACTATGCAAGTATAACCTGTATCGAGTTGCTTGCCTTCTCAGTGAGGATGGATGGATGGGGAGGGCGTAAGGGAGAAAATTTGGAACCCAAAGTTTTAAAAACAAATGGTAAAAAATTGTTTTCACATGCAACTGGGAAATAAGATATACAGGCAATGGGGTATAGAAACCTCTCTTGTCCTACAGGAAAATAGAAGAAGAAAGGGATAAAGAGGAAGGGAGGGCAGATTAGGGGAAAGGGTATTCAGAATGCATGCCATCTTGGGGTTGGGGGAGGGACAAGATGGGGAGAAAATTTGGAACTCAAAATCTTGTGGAAGTGAATATCGAAAACTAAAAATAAATAAATTAATGGACAAAAAAATATTTATTTATCTTGTTACATTTTGAGTTCCAAATTCCAATTCTCTTAAGAGATTGCCAACATTTGATATAGGTATATATGTGGAACCATAAAATGCATACTTTCACATAGCAGTTCTTTCTCTGAAGATGGATAGTATTTTCCTTCATGAGTTCTCTGTAGTTGATTTGAAATGTCCATATTACTCAGAAGAGCTTAGTCATTCACAGTTACTCTTTGAACACAATTGCTGTTACTGTATACAATGCTCTCCTGGTTCTGCTTATTTCACTCTGCATTATTTCGAACAGGTCTTTCCATATTTTTTTTAAAACCAACTTACTCGTCATATCTTACCACACAGTAGAACTCTATCACAATCATATACTACAACTTATTCAGCCATTCTCCGATTGATGGGCATTCCTTCACTTTCCAGTTCTTTGCCACCACAAAGAGAGCTGCTGTAACTATATTAGAACATATAGGTTCTTTTCCTTTTTCCTTGATCACCTTGGAAACAGACCTAATAATGGTATTGTTGGGTCAACAGTTTTCTAAGTGGCTGAATATAATTCCTGTCATTACTTTTGTTTGTGTATTCCTAGTACTTACCAAAGTGCATGGCACATAGTAATTATGGCTTAAAATGCTTTTGCATTCATTCATTCATACATACATATACTCAACAGCTGTTTTTCTTTGTATTTTGAAATGTTAGTTTTGATGATTGTTAAGTTCATGATAAAAAAAATGAACAGGTCATACTAGGCTAAATTTATTTCCTTTTTTTTTTTTTACTTATAGAAACTGGTACGAAGGAAAGAAGTAAATATTTACTATGCGTCAGATGCTTTACAAACTTTATCACATTTGATTCTCACAACAGCCCTATTATTATTATCCTTATTTTACGATTGAGGAGCAGAGAATTGAGTTCAGTGACTTACCCAGGGCCCAAGGTTACACAGCTAGTAAGTGACTGTGACCAAATTTGAATTCACGGCTTATTGACTTAAGGTCGGGTGCTCTGTGCACTATGGTACCACCTAGAGGCCACAGGAGATCAGGAGAATAGCATAGCTATAGATTCTAGCAAAATATTCAGTATTTAATATTATTCTTGTGCAAAAAACACAGAAATGTGAATTATATAATAATACAGTTAGATGGATTCAGAAAATGACTAACCTCAAAGAAAAGTCACTATTGATTCAAGGTTGGCTTGGTCATAGCTAACCAGTAGAATGAGAATGGCCCAGGATCTTGTTTGGATCTGTGCTGTATAACATTTTTGTCATTGACTTGGTTAAAGGCATAGATCAATAAATCAACAAACATTTCTCTTTTTTTAAATTTGGTTAGGCAGTGAGGTTAAGTGACTTACCCAGGGTCACACAACTAGTAAGTATTATGTGTCTGAGGCTGGATTTGACCTCTGGTCCTCCTGACTTCAGGGCCAGTGCTCTATTGACTACGTTCCTCAACAAGCATTTCTTAAGCACATACTATGTGCCAGTCACAGTGCTAGCCACTGTAGATACAAAGACAAAAAGGAAATTGTCCCTTCCTTCAAGAAATTTATATTTTTAAGGGTCCTCCTCCTCCACACATAGTGGACTAGTCACATAAAGCAGAGAAGATAACAGAAGTCACGTGTTAACAGAGTATTAATATCTATATGGATCCCTTTACTAAGTGTGAACACCCTTATTTGAATGAGACTCCTCCTAGGTTCTATGTAGTTAAATTTCATAAAGCAGAGGTGTAAAACACCAAGTTCCTAGATGCCCCAATCAGATTAAAGTATAATTGCTAACTATGATAGACTTAGCTCTTCTCAGCAATACAATGATCCAAGGCAATTCCAAAAGACTCACGATGGAAAATGCTATTATCCACATCCGGAGAAAGAACTGATGGAGTCTGAAAGCACATAGAAGCATACTATTTTCACTTTCTTTGTTTTTTTCATGTTTTTCCCCTTTTGTTCTCTTTCTTCTTTCACAACATGACTAATGTGGAGATATGCTTTACATGATTGTACATGTATAACCTATATCAGATTGCTTGCCGTTTTGGGAAGGGGGATGGGAGAGGAGGGAGGTGAGGGAAGGAGGGAGAAAGATTTGGAACTCAAAATCTTATAAAAAATGAATGTTGAAGGGGTGGCTAGGTGGTACAATGGATAAAGCTCTAGCCTTGGAGTCAAGAGGACCTGAGTTCAAATCTGGCCTCAGATACATAATATTTCCTAGCTGTGTGACCCTGGGCGAGTCACTTAACCCTAATTGCCTCATTAAAAAAAAAAAAAAAAGAATGTTGAAAATTGTCCTTACATGTAATTGGAAAAAATAAAATACCATTTACCCAAAAATAAAATAAAAATCTAGGAACCCATTTAACCCATTTAAAAATGCATTTGATAAAGTAAGTGTAAATGTAATCAAATTAAAATGTAAAATAAGTAAAACAACAATAATATACAGATAACATTACATTTTAAAATTAAGTCATTATGTGGCCTACAGAGATCTTATGTATGGATTTGTGACCCAGTTTCCATTCAAATTTGACACCACCACTGCAGAGTGTGAACTCAGATGAGTAGGCTTGAGGTTTCCTATGGAGGAGACTCCTGCCAGGGGGAGGAGGCAGGTATTTGTTTCTCCTGTAGCTATTGTGTTTAGCCATTGAACTACTTAGACACCCCAGTCAGCACTTGGAGAATTCCCTTCAGTTCTGCTTCTGGGAGCCAAGATGGCCAGCTGAGTAAAAAGTAAGTCTCTCTCACTGTCCCTTACTAACTTCTGAAAGCCCAGAAAATATCAGCCCAGGAAAAACCCTAGAACAGCTGAACCAGCAGAAAGTCAGGGTGCAGCAGTCCAGTAGCCCAGGTAGCTTGAGGGATTAACAGGAAAGGCCCCTCTTGCCCTGGGGGAAGGGGAGCAGCACAGAACAGGAGGCATCCCAGCAAGCTAGCTGAAAGCCCCACCTCAGCATACCAGGGGGAGATACTGAACCCAAGTGGTGGAGCAGGCAAACACCAACACCAGGACCCCCAAATGCCTCAGTAAGGGCCAGTGGAAACCAGCTCAAAAAACCACCACATGCCTTGGCGTTCTACAGCAACCAAGTCTACCAGTGCCTCAGCAAAACTCTGGGAAGTGCTCCAAGGGTTCCCCCCAGGTGGAGAAACATCCTGCAGCAGTGAAACATCCATCTGAAAGGAGCCGAATAAAGTGAAAGGAGGGAAAGGAAAGGCCCAGGTGAGCAGGCAACCTCCAGGGGCCAGACTACCCAATCCTACCCCTAAAGTCCCAGTGTTGCTGATTCCAGCCCAACACCAGAGAAGCTGCCAGAACCCTACAGCCTCCAACTGCCAGCATCGGAGGCCCCAGAACACAAAGCCAGTGACCAGGCCCAGGGCTCCCAACACAAGAAGCTTGGGTCAGTACCCCCTGCTCCCCAGCAGGACAGCTCAATCTTTTTAAAGGCCAGGAAATAAGCAAACACCATGAGCAAAAAGAAACGTACTACAGATTCTTATTATGGGAATAGTGAAGATCAAGGCAGAAATTCTGAAGAGGACAACATTGTCAACAAACTCACATCTGGAACCTCAAAAGGGAATATGAACTGGTCTGAAGCCCAAAAAGCCTTCTTGGAAGAGCTCAAGAAGGATTTCAAAAGTCAAATAAGAGAGGTAGAAGAAAAAATGGGAAAAGAAATGAGAGGTATGCAAGAGAGTCAATAGCTTGGAAAAGGAAGGACAAATTAACTGTAGAAAACAAGTCTTTAAAAAATATAATTGGCCAACTGGAAGAAAAGTACACTGAAGAAAACAAGTCCTTAAGAAGCATAATTGGCCAAATGGAGAAGGAGGTACAAAATCTAACAAAAGAAAACAATTTGTTAAAAAATTAGAATTGGGCAAGTGGAAGCTAATGACTGTGACAGAGCAAGAATCAGTCAAACAGAAACAAAAGAATGAAAAAATAGATGAAAACATAAAGTACCTCATTGGTAAAACAACTAACTTGGAAAATAGATCCAGGAGAGACAATTTAAAGATTATTGGCATACCTGAAAATCACAATGAAAAAATGAGCCTGGACAGCATCTTTCAGGAAATCATCAAGGAAAACCACCCTGACGTCCTAGAACCAGAGGGTAAAACAGCCATAGAAAGAATCCACCAATCACCTTCTGAAAGAAAATTCCATTCAAGGGACCTATAGTTGACGGAGCAGAAATATATTCAGCAGACAGACACAGCGGTCATTATAAAGAGAAAGCAATTTCAAGGAGTGGATCCTCTTGCAGGAGAAAAGAGAGCCAACAGGGAGAGGAAAGGGAGAGAATTTGGAACTCAAATCAAAAAAAAAAAACAACTAATGTTAAAAGTTGTCTTTTACAATGTAAGTGGGGAAAAATAAAACATTATTGAGGGACAGACAGATCTTGCAGTCTCACCAGCTATGTGCTTGAGAGAACTAGCCCTGACAATTAAGAGATGAGTTGCCCAAAGGATGCACTGAATCCACTGGGGAGCTTGGTGAGGACTCCATTAGGAGATTATATGATTATAGTAGTATTGTATTATTATAAAATTATAGTATAATTATAAAATTATAGTATAATATTATAGTAGTGAATAGCTTTGGTTACATGTGGAACATTCACAGTATGTGGGCCTCACTACCATTGTAGTCTCTCCCCCCAAAAAAAAAACTGACAAAGAAAGCAAATAGATAACAGAGGTAACGAAGTATTTAAGTGTTGGGTCTCGGTTTGTACCCACTCTTGCCAAGGATGTTGGGTGTGTGAGGGAAAGATATAGCCCAGGTTTAAGGGGTGGGGTTGGGGGGTCAGGGGTTGTAGCTACTATTCTTACAATGCTACCATACAGGCCACCATGTCTTTACTAAGAGCTAATTGTATCTAATGTCATGACTATTAATGAAAAGCACACCAAGGTGGGGCTCATAAGTTAAAATGTCAGGAATGGGTACCCACAGTGTATCCTTGAACCCTGAGGTAGCAGCTGACCTCTGGAGACTCAAAACCATGATTTTTTAAAAAATTAAATTAATTTATTTTGATTTATCAACAATCACTTCCATAAGCTTTTGAGTTTCAAATTTTTCTCCCCCTCCCCCTCCCCAAGATGGCACACAATCTGATATAAGCCATACATGCACATTCCTATTAAACATATTTTCACATAAGTCATGTTGTAAGGAAGAAATAGAACCAATAGGAGGAACCACCAAAAGAGGAAACAGAACACAACAGAAGGAAAAAATAGCCAATAGCATGCTTCAATCTGCATTCAAATTCCATAGTTCTTTCTTTGGATATGGATAGCATTTTCCATCATGAGGCCTTTGGAGATGTCTTAGATCCTTGTATTGCTGAGAAGGGTTAAGTCTATCAATATTAGTCATCACACAATGTAGCTGTGTACAACATTCTCCTGGTTCTGCTCACTTCACTTAGCATCAGACCATACATGTCTTTCCAGGTTTTTCTGAAGTCTGCCTGCTCATCATCATTTCTTATAGCACAATAGTACTCCATTACATTCATATACCACAACTTGTTCAGCCATTCCCCAATTGATGGGCAACCTCTCAATTTCCAATTCTTTGCCACCACAAAAAGAGCTGCTATAAATATTTTTGTACATGTGGGTCCTTTTCCCAAATGTATGATCTCTTTGGAATACAGCCCTAGAAGTGCTATTGCTGGGTCAAAGCATATGCACATTTTCATAGCCCTTTGGGCATAGTTCCAAATTGCTCTCCAAAATGGTTGAATCATTTCACAACTCCACCAACAATGGATTAGTGTTCCAATTTTCCCACATCTTCTCCAACATTTATCATTTTCCTGTTTTGTCATGTTGGCCAATCTGACAGGTGTGATGTGGTACCTCAGAGCTGTCAAAACCATGATTTTGAGAGCAAGTCAGGAAAGTAGCCAAAAATGAGTGCTACATAAATATGAGTAAATGCAGAATATATATATATATATGTATATATGTGTGTGTGTACATACACACATAATACTTATACCTACACACACACAATCATTACATAATACTTATATAATTAATACAGATAGTTGAGAAGGAGGGAGGGAGGGAGGTAACAGCTGATGGGATCAGGAGAGGCTTCCCGTAGAAGGTGATGCTTCAGCTGAGAAGTGAGGAAAATAAGGGATTCTAAAAGGTTGGATTGCGTTCCAGGCAGGGAGACAGCTGATACAAAAGCACAGAGATGCCGTGTTGCAAGAATACCAGTTTGGTTGAACAATAGAGTTAGGAAAGACAAGGCTGGAAAGGTCAGTTGGGGTAAGGTTGTGAAGGGTTTTAAATGTCAAATAGAGGAGTTGATATTTGATCCTAGAGGCAGAGGGGTCAGCTAGGTGGCACAGTAGATACAGCACTAGGCCTGGAGTCAGGAGGACCTGAGTTCAAATCCAGCCTCAGCCACTCACTTGACCTTGGCCAAGTCCCTTAACCCTATTTACCTCAGTTTCTCCATCTGCAAAATGAACTGAAGAAGGAAACAGAAAACTACCTTGATATTTTTGCCAAGAAAACCTCAACTAGGGTTGAGTCAAACATAACTGAACAACAATAGAGGAAAAAGGAGTTTACTGAGCAGAGATGCGACATGGCGAGATCTGAGTTTTTGGAAAATTCCTTCAGAAGCTACGGGGAGATTGAATTGGAACAGGAAGAGACTTGAGGTAGGTTTAGGTTTGGTCAGGAAAATTACTAACAATTAAAGCAATTTGTTGGCGTTCAGTCATTTCTGCAAGAAAACTTACAGAATACACTCAGGAGGAAAAAGGTGGGGTGTCATGAGGGTCCTGTTGCCTTTGGCAATCTGAGCAAGAAGACCCACTTCACTCTGGTTGTTTTTACCCTTCATGATCCAGCTTGCCCCCACTCTCAATGAGGGGGTAAGGACACTTGAGTCACTTTCAGTAACCCTGACTAGCCGAAGTTAATTTTTCTTTACAGGATAAACACAGCTTAGAATCCCAGGATGGATCCTGGCCTAATTCAGCTTAAAGTGGCTTAAGACCAAGAATGCAATGATATCCCTAAGATTCTCTACAAGTAGGGATTTCTGTCCGGATGACCTTTTAACAGAGAAAGGAATATTACATTTGATATTAACAATATTAAAATTAATTTTCCTATCAACTGTATTTTAATATAATTGGTTTACTTTATGATTCTACATGTTTTAGAAAAACATTTTTTAGAAAAATGTTTTTGTGAATCCCTAAAATAATTTAACATACTACTCATAATATTCTTTTAGATTTATTCATTAAATTCTTACAATAGCTGCAATAGTAACTTTTGCCCCTAAAAGGTCCAAAATAAATTTTATATAATCATAATAATAAGGTATAAAATTTTTCTACATATAATCATGAAAACTCTAAATATGAAATTATAAAATTCCAGTTACAAAATAATTATGAATATTTTATATGGGCTTTCTGTAAAAATTAAAAGCAGTAATCCAGCAAGACCTCATGCTTACTGTTATCAGCAAAACTTCATATTCAATAATTTTATGTTATAAATTCTGTTAAATATAAGTAACATTTTAGTGAAAATAGTTTATAACTTGGGAGATGTTTAACATGATAGAATAATCATATACAAGCTTAATTCCAAAGTTGAACTTTTTTATTTGTGTTTGATGTTGAGCCAAATATTGTAAATTTTTGTTTAGTCTTAAATCCAGTTACACATCTATACTACACTTCTACATTTTAATTTAAAACAAAAATAAAGTGAAAATACACAAATACAAAGTAGAATTGATAGAATTATATAAGATTTCTTGCTAAGAGATGAAATTCATTGTTTATTTTTAGCTATTTAACCAATCGACAAGAATGAATAATTATTTTATAAAATATTTATTTTTCTACTGGCTAATGAGAAGCACTGTATTGAAGTTAAATTGCATATGTTGCTTCATTTTTAACAATGTGTACACATAAACTAACCTTTTTAAGGAAAGAATATCTTTTTTTTTTTTTAAGTGAGGCAATTGGGATTACGTGACTTGCCCAGAGTCTCACAGCTAGGAAGTATTATGTATCTGAGGTCACATTTGAACTCAGGTCCTCCTGACTCCAGGGCCAGTGCTCTATCCACTGAGCCACCTAGCTACCCCAAGGAAAGAATATCTTCACTGACTACACTCTCATAGAAACTCTACTGAATGGAAGTCAGCCAGTGCTGTAGGCCAAGCCCCAAAGCTAGCATCCTCTTAGTTCAGGTTCCATGTTGGGAAGAAATAAAGCACTTACAAGTCACTGAACATTTAACAAAGGATGAGGTTTACTTTACCCTGACACAGCAAGGAGGATACAGTGGCATTTGGTTTCCCTGGACAGGGTCTTCCTCATCTCTATCTGGAAACTTGTCTGCTCAGTCAGTCCTCAGGGTATAGTGACCACAAAGTCGGAGAAGCCACAAACTACATGAGGTGGAGACTTTTTATGCCCCAGATCAGGAAGCTGCACCAGGGAAACTGAAACTAGTCAGGTCGTTGGGGACAGGGTTAGGAAAGCTGCATCAGGAAACCACTGGTCTTACTACAGCTAGACAAAAGACTAGAAACCTAAGTGTGGGAAAAGTTAAAAGTGGAAAACAATCTTGATACTGCAATAAAAACAAATAAAAGGTTTGTTTCTGCATAATGTTTGTGATGATCTGTGATGGTTTCCACACAGCTGGTGATATGGTACCCAGAAATCATGGTTTTCGCACAATCTGATATTTGTGCTGCATGCACACAAACATTCGTTACTTGATTACACAGTTGATTATAGGGTAACAGAGGGGAATAGGAAGGTACTCGGATACAGTGTACAGAGTGCAAAATGAGCATATGCACATGCATCTGAATATCTATTGGGAATCAGTTTGAGAGGGAACGTTGATCCCTTGAGGGAGTTTGCAAACAGTTTGATGAAAGGTTGAGAAATTTCAAGAACATGTTGTGCTTAGTCAAAAGCAGTCCGTTTGATATAATCATTGTGATGGTTTTGAATTATTGCAAAAACAAACCTATAATGCTTCAAACATGCCTGTGCTTGTTGGCACAGAGGAAAAATATATTTATAATATAATTGGGCAATTATTTATTGCTTGAGATGCTACTAAAGAAGTTTTTATCATTAACTCCTTAGACCATTTGTTGTTTCAGTCATTTTTCAGTGATGTCTGACTCTTCATGATCCCATTTTGGGGTTTTCTTGGCAAAGATACTGGAGTGATTTGTCATTTCTTTCTCCAGCTCATTTTACAGATGAGGAAACTCAGGCAAACAAGATTAAGTGACTGTCCAGGGTCACACAGCTAGTAGTGTTAAGTATCTGATGCCAGATTTGAACTCAGGTCCTCCTGACTCCAGGTCTGGTGCTCTATCCACTGCACCACCTAGCTGCCCCTAATGTAAATATGCCTTTGTGAAAGCTAACTGATGTTAACTCGTTAAACAGAACTGGGATGTTAGTCTCTGGCTCCTAAAATTGGGGAGAACTGAGTATTGGCCAGTTACATTGTTCACATGATGATTATGAGCAGAAAATAGCACAAGTGAGGACATCAGGAGTAGAGATGAAGTACTGACCAGATGAGAATGAGAGGTGAGCTGATTAGGGAAAGAAAACTTTTCAATTTGGGGTAAATTTGAAAGTATTTATACTAGACTGCTTATGAACCTGGCAAGAAACTCCTCAAGGAAATAAGTCACTAAGCAGGGAAGTATAGGACATTGGTGCAGTTGCCTCCAAGCGCCCCCTTTGGGCACATAGTGCTTGTAGGTATTAGACAATTGCCCTATCCCCACAAAAGGTTCCCAGTCCACTCAGAGGTTCTCCCTTATACATCCTATTTTGGGTTATACCATACAGACAAGTAAGTAAACACAAGGTAAACTGAGAAGGAAGATAAACAAAGCATGCACTTAGCACGTGCCAGACACTCTGCTGAGCACTGGGGATATAAATACAAGCAATAAAGATAGTCCTTGCCCACAAGAAGTTTACTTTGTGACATGGGGGAGACAACACATAAAAGAGAGCTAGAATGAGAGAGAATATAGCAATGTGGTTTGGGAAGGGTGACTAGGAAGTGATGTGGGGGTCTAGTTAAGGGCAGGATAAGGGGAAAGGTCACCTATTAGAACTCAGGGGCAGAATCCAAGGTTCCAGTTTGGGGGGCAGGGGCAGAGGAGGTGAGGGTAATGGCTTGGTTTGGAAATGGTGGCCCCTGGGATGTGTGGAAAGGCTTCTCTGCTTGAATATCTCCAATGAGAGGAACTCACTAACTCAAGAAGCAGGGCGTCCCACTTTCGGAGAGCCCTAAATTTTAGAGAGTCTTTCTGGACATCAAGCCTGAACTGGCATCTTTATATCTCTGACCCATGGCTCTTGGTTCTGCCCTCAGGGTCCAAACAGAACAAATCTATTCCCTCTTCTACCTGACAGTCCTTCAGGGACTTGAACATAGCTATCCTGTTCCTCTGAGCCTTCCCTTTTCTAGGCTAAACATCCCCAGTACCTTCAACTGATTCTTATATGAGGGAGCTAGCTGATCCAATATATAGAGCATCAGACCTGGAGTTGGGAAGACCTGAGTTCAAATTCAACCTCAGATACTAGCAAGCCACCTAATCTCAGTTTGCCTCAGTGTCTGCATCTGTAAGATGTTAGCTGTTATTATTATATGATACAGATACAAGCTCTTTTACCATTCTGGTTGCACTCCTCTGGATAGTCTCCATATTACTAATGTCCTTGCCAAACCAATGCTTAGAATTGAAAGACTATACTTTAGATATGATCTGATCAGAATGGGGTACTATGGGACTTCATTTCTTTATTCCTCATCCATATGGTTCTTTTAATGAAGCCGAGCTTGAATTAACTTTTTTAGCTGTCACCTCATACTACTGACTCATATTGAGTTTACAATCTATCCACACTCCCCCAGGAGAGAGTGAAGCTCTGCCTCACTTAAATTCAATTTACTGGAAAGTCAAGACATCACCCTGGAATGTCATTGCTCTTCTTCAAGAATGAAGGACAAGGGGCAGCCAGGTGGCAAAGGACCTCGGAGTCAGGAGGACCTGAGTTCAAATCTGGCCTCAGACACTGACTAGCTCTGTGACTCTGGGCAAGTCACTTAACCTTAATTGCCTAAAAAAAATAAATAAATAAAAATAAAAAGTGAAGGACTAACAACCCAAACCCCAGATTTTTTAAAACAAATTATCTAAATACTTCTCCCAATCTAGTACATTCCAGGGGTGTTCATTAGCTTGAGCTTGTATGAACTTTCATCTTTTTTATTCTTTGTTAAAAGAGATGGCTTCCTGAGTAGGGGACAGGTGAGGAATATATTTGGAAATAAAGGTGATATAAAAACAAAAAGTGCCAATAAAAAATTTAAAACCCAACAATCCATTACAGGGAGGGTAGCTTATTACAAGGGAGGAGAGATGCAATATGTGCACAAATACACATTATAAAGACAGGCCATAAGATGGGGGGAAACCAATGACAAGTGATCTGTGAAACTGGAAAGAGCATAGAATTTGTAGTCAGAAAATTTTGCTTCAAATTCAAAATCATTTAATTCTTTGGGTCTCAGTCTCCTCATTAGATGATGGGGGTTGGATTAGCTGATCTCTAAATTCATTCCCATTCTAAATCTTATGATCCTAAGACAGACAGGCCCAGAGAGAGAACTAATGGAATCTTACGGTAGATTAAAGCATGTTGTTTTCACTTTCTTTATTTTTCTTGCCTTTTTTTTTTGGCAACATGGCTAATATGGAAATATATTTTGCATGGCTTCACATGTATAATGGGTACCATATTGTTTGCTTTCTTAATAGGTGGGGGAAGGGCTAAAAGGACAGAGAGAATTTGGAATCCAAAATTTTAAAAAAAGAATGTTAAAAATAAAAATTTTTGAAGAAGAAATTATACATATATATTTCCCACCCAAGTTGAGGGAGCCCCTGAAATCTTACATAACTCCAAGTTAAGAACTCTTGCTCTAAGGAGTAAGTCAAGACAGCAGGAGCTCTGTTAGTCAAGAAAATATTCATCCTCGGTAGTCTTTTCTATGGAAGAAAAATCGAGCTTGTGAGACAGACACCGAGCTTCTCCGACAGGCAGGGGATTTCTGGTTCCTCCCTTCCCCTCCCCCTCATTGGCAAACGGATCTTGTCAAGATCTTCTATCTGTTCCCCACTTATCATTTATCCTTGGGGCCCCTTGGGTGATGGTGGGGGAGGGGAGAGAAGAATAGAAAGGGAATGGATGGGGTCCTGCTGAGGATCACCCCTTTCCCCCCTCCCCGGGAGCCTGCTCTCCATCACCATTTTTCTGCTGCTCAGGGATTGCCAGGCAGCATGCCCTTGCTTTGGGAAGGTGGCCTTGCAAGACGGCAACGAAGCCATTCGGCTGAACACAGATGCATCTGGTCGGATACGTGCCTCCGCGGTCAATTTACCCTTGCAATTTCCTTGCCCTGCTGGGGCACGGGTGCGCGTGGCTGCTGCCGGACGAAGGTTGGGGGGCGGGGAGGAATGCTGACGGTCCATCTCTTGGAATCAGGACTGCAGTGCTTCAGCCATCCTTAGCCCGAGACAGACTTCCTAGCTGTCACTGAAGTATAGGGGCGAGCTAGGAAAAGCGGGGTCTCCCGGACCAGAATCTCCCAACCCCGCAAGAGATCTCTAGGACCTGCATCGCAATCTGCAGAGCAGAAGCAGCGACAGGAAAGCTGGATTCAATCCGAAGCCAGTGTAGCCCATTGGGAACCATCATGTGGAGAGCTGAGCCTGGACCGGGGAGAGAGTCAAAGCAGTTTGGGAAAACCTCCACGACTAATCAGGCCGCCACCAGGCCTCCGGCCCTCCTTTCGGAGCTCTCAATAGTAACACTCCGCTGCTCGGGCTGGGACTGGGCCAAATGCCTGGAATGATAGCTAGGCATCTTGGGAAATGTTGTCCTCCCCTCCCCACCTAGCCGCAGTATAAGGGGGTCGAGGGGCGGGGGCTTTATTAGGTTTCTCAACGAGCCTATCATTCAAAACATTGCCTCAGTAAGGTCTGCGGCAGTGGCTGAGCCTTTGCCTTCAGGATTATTTTAGCTTTCAAGATTTACATGGTGTGTATGGTACCCCAAGAGGGGGCCCTGACGTAGCCCGTTTCTTAATTCCAGTTAATAAGGACCCAGCCCGAGCAGCGGAGTGTTACTATTGAGAGCTCCGAAAGGAGAGTCTGAGGCCTGGTGGCGGCCTGATTAGTCGTGGAGGTTTTCCCAAACTGCTTTGACTCTCTCCCCGGTCCAGGCTCAGCTCTCCACATGATGGTTCCCAATGGGCTACACTGGCTTCGGATTGAATCCAGCTTTCCTGTCGCTGCTTCTGCTCTGCAGATTGCGATGCAGGTCCTAGAGATCTCTTGCGGGGTTGGGAGATTCTGGTCCGGGAGACCCCGCTTTTCCTAGCTCGCCCCTATACTTCAGTGACAGCTAGGAAGTCTGTCTCGGGCTAAGGATGGCTGAAGCACTGCAGTCCTGATTCCAAGAGATGGACCGTCAGCATTCCTCCCCGCCCCCCAACCTTCGTCCGGCAGCAGCCACGCGCACCCGTGCCCCAGCAGGAATTCTTATTCCCATGCCTGAATGGCATGGGACCTTTCCCAGGTAACCCAAAGCAGTGGAGGGTAATTGGAGTTTGAAGATGCCTGGGAGAAGTGTTCCAGACAATGGATTCCTCAACAGTCTCAAATTTATTTTTCCCAGTCGAGGCAGGGTGGTGTATCCTCAGAGTTGGGATGACCTGGGTTCAAGTCCTACGTCCTACATATACTGGTTGTGTGACTCCAGATAAGTCGTTCAATTTCTTAGGGACTCTCTAGGCCCATAATTTGAGGGCAGCTAGGTGGAGAAGTGGATAGAGTGCCAGGCCTGGACTCATCTTCCTGATTTTAAATGTAACTACACTTAATAATTCTGTGACCCTGGGCAAGTCACTTGAACTCTGCCTCAGTTTCCTCTTCTGTCGAATGAGCTGGAGAAGGAAATGGCAAACCACTCCAGTATCTTTGCCAAGAAAACCCCAAATGGAATCAAGAAGACTCAGACAGGAAGACTGTAAAGTGCAGAACAGTAGATGATCTGCCCTGGTGTAGGAAGTGCAGTGAAAGCATCGGTCTAGATCAAATCTAGGTGAGTGAGGGCTTTCCCTTGGAAGCCACAGGCGTGGCTGAATAATCTTGTTTACACTCAGGAGATCTTTTCCACGTGTTCCAAGGCAAATGGAACCCACAGGGCTGGTGGCTGGAATAGAGCACCACCTCGTGGATATAATTATAAACTACACTCCCTTGCTGATTAATGGTCTAGTGACACCCTGTCTTTCTGCAGGCTTACCTAAGTCAGTGCAGACTACTTACACAAGAGCAGTGCCTCATGTGTAACTTGGGATATCCAAGTCAGGAAGGCCTGAGTTCAAATTCGACTTCAGACACTTACTAGCTGTGTGAGCCTGGACAAATCACTTAACCTCTGGCTGCCTCAGTTTGCTGCTGTTCAGTCGTTTTTCAGTTGTGTCCGACTCTTCGTGACCCCATTTGGGGTTTTCTTGGCGAAGATACTGGAATGGTTTGCCATTCCCTTCTCCAGGTCATTTTACAGTTAAGGAACTGAGGCAAACAGGGTTTAAGTGACTTGCCCAGGGTCACACAGCTAGTAAGTGAGGTTGCATTTGAACTCAGGAAGATGAGTCTTCCTGACTCCAAGTCAGCAGTCTATCCCCTTCACCACCTAGCTGCCCCTTTTCTCAGTCTACTGAGTTGTGAAATGGGGGTAATAATGGGAGTGGGGTGGTGGTGTAGCACTTACCTCCCAGGACTGTAAGAATCAAATAAGTTAATATTTGTAAAGCACCTAACACATAATAGATACTACACAAATGCTAGACATTGTTGCTCTTGTTGTTGTTGTTGTATGCAGCACACTGTCTCACTGTTATGTTTTAAACCAGACCTATGTTTTCATTGTTGAAGGTCCTTCCAGTGAGGACCTTCCTCCACCAAGGAACCTGGTCTTCCACTTAGAGTTCCTCAGGGCACTGAGAGGTTAAGTGAATTGTCCTGGGTCTCACAGCCAGGATGTGGCAAAGTCATAATTTGAACCCAGGTCTTCCCGAATCCTATTCCAGCTTCTACCTGATTCTGCAATACTGCCTCTCATGATAATATTATAACGCCCAAATTATGCAATCAGTGCATTTCAAAGTACAGCTCCCGATGCTATGTTAACATCTAAGAAAAGAGCTCATCACTAACCTTGGGAAATTAAGGTTTACTGGAGGAGGGAGGTCTTCATTTGAGCTTTAAAGAAAGGTAAGAATACCCAGGAGAGTCCAGCTGCAATGGCCCAGGGCTCAGGAGGATTCAAGGGAGGTCAGAGGATGTCCCTCATTATGAAGTTGGAATATCATTCAATGAGCATGGAGGGAAAACTACAGCTATTGGGAAAACTCTTCATATACTGACTCTACTCTCATGTAGCTAGGTACTAGTTCGGTGACCTGAGGGTAGCATCACCTAATAGCCAAATTAAATATCACACTGTCCCCAAGCTGGTTAATCAGTTAATCATATGGCAGCCTACTCTAGACTGCACAAAGCAAAGGCATGATGAGTGGGTAGAGTTCTGGGAGTAACACTACCTCTGTCCCTATAGTATACACAGCACCTTCAGCGTGGGAGAGGGGGTGTATGGGGGAAGTGTGCTATAAGACTGGAAAGTCAAGCTAGTACAAAATTGTGGAGAGCTATGAGAGACACGGGGATTTGGTTTCCCAACTTTCTGAAGGAGAAGCTAATTCTTATTTCCCTCAAGATTACTATGATGAAGAAGTGGAGGCTCGAGCTAAAGCATGGAGGTGGAGGTAGGGTTGGGTTGGGTGGGATAGGAATTTCATTAAACATTAGGTGTGGAAAGGAGGGGCAGCTGGGAGAACTACTAGATAAGGGAAATAAATGGAAATCAAGGCGTGTAGATCTTGGATCATTTAAAAAATTATAAATAAATTACAGTTTCATCTCTTTGTATCTCATGTATGTCTGCTTCTGTGTACTAAATAAATTAAGCTTGCCCACCACCCCTCCCATCCCCCCCAAGAAAATCCCAGTGGGTGCCGAGGCACATGGCTGTTAACTTGAATAAACAACCAGCTCTCCTTAGCTCTTGCCCAAGTTTACAAAGCTAGTAAGTATCTGAGGGTAGATTTGAACTCAAGTCTTTCTAACTCCTGGCCCAGTTCTTCATCTATGACACCACCTAACTGCTGTGGAAACAGAAGAAGGTATGATAATCTGAAAGGGGAGAGGACTCTAAAAATCAGTGTATTTGGAGAAGTCTTCACAAAGATTGTGGAGCCTATGCTAAGCCTTGTAGGAAAATAAAGATTGTAAAAGGCAGAGATAAGAAAGGAGAACAATCTAGGTCTAAGTGGAGACTGTAACATGCACAGTGTGCCATTGGTATGATTTCCCCATGTGGAAGAAGCTGGAAAACCTACCTGTGGGGATCATGATGACATAAAATGGTAGTGTCTTAGAGATACTTTGGAGCATGTGTACCCATTCTGTAGTTGGCTTGGGTCTGCTAATCATGTGGTGAGGAAGAGTCTTTTAGGTGGGGGTCAGTTAGTCAACTAGCACTTATTAAGCACCTACTATGTGCCAGGGCATTGCTCTGGAGACACAAAGAGAGGCAAAAGATAGTCCCTGTAATAAAGGAATTCACAGAGTAAGAGAATGTAAGGCCTCACTGAGCGTGTGTTAAATACTTACTATATATCAAGCACTGGAGATACAAAGAAAAGCAAAAACAAAAACACAGTCCCTGCTCTCGAAGTGCTCCCATTCTAGTGGGGGAGGCAGCATGCAACATAACAAGATATATACAGTGGAATTAGGAGGCAATCTTGGAAGGTAAGATTTGAGCTGAATCTTGGAAGAAGACAGAGAGGCCTGGAGGAAAAGGTAAGAATGGAAAACATTCAAGCATGGGAGATAGGCAATGAAAAAAGCAAAGAGGAGGTAGATGGAATATCTTGTGGAAGGAATAGCAAGTAGCTGGGTTGTAGTTTGTAGCAGAGAGTAGAGTGTAAGAAAACTGAAAAGGGAAGAAGGGGCCAGGTTGTGAAGCTTTTTAAATGCTCATTGACTCTGGACTGACATATCAGGAGGGGAACCTCGACATAGTATAGAAGGAGCTAGCCTTGGAACCAGGAAGATCAGGTTTCAAGTCTTCCTTCTAAAAGGCAGAAGGATCTAGGGCAGTGGTGTTGAAATTTAAATAAAAAGGAGGATCCCTTCTAGTTTCATATCGACATAGAAAAACACGTGTTAACATTATCTATGTTCCATTGTTAAACATTGCCCAACTACATTTTAATCTAGTTTGGGCTACACCCTGAGTCAAAATGTGGCTGTGCTTGATGTCTCTGCTCTAAGTAACTCTCTAAGATTCTAAGTTGTAGATGTTGCAATTGGAATTTAACAAAAGGGCAAACTGAAGCAAATCTTCAGGCAAGATAACATTTATTAGCAGGGACATACTGCCTGTCAATAAATGGGTCAATGGTTGCCTCCATTAATGCCAAATACCCCATGCAAAAGGACAGTTCCCCTTTTATAAGGTTTGGAGAATACAAAACAAAGAACAGAACAGGGTAGATGACATCATGGGATTGAGAGCAATATGACTGGTTACAAAGCTGAGGCACAGGAAACATCACTATTGATTGGAAGCTTTGTAATGGGGGCTAGCAACTTCGCCCCCTTCTTCTCTCATGAGACTAAGAAGTGCTCATTGTTTGAGTTCAGGTGTGAGATAACAGTACAGACTTTTGGACAGCAAACCAAACATCTTTGGAGGATAGCTTGGTGGTATAAAGACATCAGGCCCAACTTCCTTGCTTTAACACATTTGACATTTAACATTTCCCAAGGTCAGTTAAATTCCTTGAGGCAGGAGAGCTGGATTTCTAAAACCATCCCATTAACAAGCCAGCTGACTTCTGAGCTAAGTTCAGAGGCAAAGAACCATGACTTAAGGAGTTACTGGACAAAAGCAGTTACAGGACAAAATCAATTAATTGTATATAGGATCAAAAAGAAAATGGTACAGCAATCCTGTTGAGTCCCTTTTAAGGAAGACATTAAGTAGGTATAACAGGGCGGGGAAGTTTGAAGAGGCCACATGTGGCCTCAGGCTGCAGGTTCCCTACCCTGGAGTTATGGGTTAGACTTTATTTAAGCCATGTTTCCTGGACTTTTTGGTGGAAGCACAACAAGACAGAGAGAGACAGAGAAAAGCATGATTCCCTTTCTTTGGGCTTGAACCACCCCTGGGTCCTTTATAAACCCAGACTCTACCACTACCACCCCCATGGGCCTCAGACCAGAGGTAATACTTAACTGCCAAATCCAATGACCTTTTCTCAGTACTCATCTTCTTGACCCTTCTGTAACATTTGAGACTATTGACATACCTCTTCATTCTGGAGTTTCATGAGATTGCTCTCCCTTGGTTCTACTACAACCTGTCTGGCTTCTCCTTCTCATTCTCCTTAGCTGAATCATCTCCCATGTCATTCCGTGTAACTGTGGGTATGAGCCATGGTTCTGCCTTGGGCCCTCTCCTCTTTTCTCTTCATAATTTTTTTTAAAAATTAATTTATTTTTAGTTTTCAGCATTCACTTCCATAAGATTTTGAGTTTTAAATTTTCCCCTCCTCCCTGTCCTCCCCCTCCCAAAAGTTGGCATGCAATCTGATATAGGCTCTACTTACACATTCATATTAAGCATATTTTCCCATTAGTCATGATGTAAAGAAGAATTAGAACTGATGGGAGGAACCATGAGAATGAAGCAATAAAACAAAACAGCAAAAGAAAAGGAGAGCAAATAGTATGCTTCCATGTGCATTCAGACTACGTTGTTCTTTCTCTGGATGTGGAGTGCATTTTCTATCATGAGTCTTTTGGAGTTGTCTTAGATCCTTGCATTGCTGAGAAGAACCAAGTCTATCAGAGTCAGTCATCAAACAATGTGGCTGTTACTGTGTATGATGTTCTCCTGGTTCTGCTCATTTCACTCAGCATCAGTTCATATAAGTCTTTCCAGGTTTTTCTGAAGTCTACCTACTCATCATTTCTTATAGAACAATAGTATTCCATCTCTACGTGATTTCTTACTTGGTGTCTCTATTAACTACCATGGATTAAATGCAGATGACTCCAAGATCTATAGTATATCCAGCCCAAGTCTTTCCCCCATGCTCTAGCTCCAGACCTACAATGCCCACTGAACTTTTAAAAATGGATATTGTGAAGACGTCTCAAATTCAATGTGTCCAAAACAGAACGTGGTTTTTTTTTCCCCTAAACCCATCTGTCCTCTGAACTTCCCTAGTTTTAACACTTTTTCTTTTTTTTAGCGAGGCAATTGGGGTTAAGTGACTTGCCCAGGGTCATACAACTAGTAAGTGTCAAGCGTTTGGTCTGAGGCTGGATTTGAACTCAGGTCCTCCTGATTCCAGGGCTGGTGCTCTATCCACTTCGACGCCTAGCTGCCCCTTGAACTTCCCTAGTTTTGTTGAAGGTACCACCTTCCTTCTAGTCACCCAGGTTCCCAACTTTGGCATCATCCCTGACTCCTTAGTTCTATTCATTCCACATAGCTCAATCACACACAAAATCTTGTCATTTTTACCTCCTTTTACCTTCACATGTCTTGCATAAGTCATTCTCCAGGTTGTACATCTGACAGATGATGCGCTCAGAGCTCTACGGGCTCCAAAAAACCCCAAACAAACAAAAAAAAAACCTCAGTCCTTTTTGCTAAAAATATATTTAAATATGTTCGGGTAAATACAGTTCTCACGGTGGTTTTTAAAAAAGACAGTTCAGGGGCAGCTAGGTGGCACAGCAGATAGAGCACTGGCCCTGAAGTCAGGACGACGTGAGTTCAAATCCAGGCTCAGACACATAACACTTAGTAGCTGTGTGACTCTGGGCAAGACACTTAACCTCAATTGCCTCACCAAAAAAAAAAAAAAGACAGTTCAGAGACATGTTTTGCGATGACTGACTTTGATGGACTTAGCCCTTCTCAGCAATGCAAGGATCTCCAAAAATCTCATGATGGAAAATGCTATCTATATCCAAAGAAAGAACTATGGAGTTTGAATGCAGATCAAAGCATATTATTTGCTCTTTTTTTTCTTCTGTTTTGTTTCCTCTTTCTTATAGTTTCTTCTATTGGTTCTAATCCTTCCTTACAACATGACTAATGTGAAAATACGTTTAATAGGAATGTACATGTAAAGCCTATATCAGCTTGCAAGCCGTCTTGAGGATGGAAGGAGGAAGGGAGGAGGAGAAAAAATTTAAACCCAAAAGCTTATGGAAGTGATTGTTGATAAATCAAAATAAATTAATAAAAATTTTTAAAATTAAAAAAAAGACAGTTTAGGAAGATAAAAGTCCAAACTGCTACAAACTTCCTTTTATACTCTTCTTCTCCAAAGGACCCACAACTGGGTCCTAGATCAATCAGTGCATCTGGGGCAAAGTTAACCCAAAGTTGTCCCAGGTCTGCATCAAAATGTCCTCGCTCAGCTGGAATCCAACAGATTATGATGAAATAAGGGAGTTTCAGAGATCATGAACATAAAGGCAGAAAGATCAAGGCAATGACCATCGCCTCTGATTGAGGAGTAAGTTATAGGAAATGAGCAAGTTGAGGAACTTGGTTAGGGTGTTTGAGGGCATATCGAAATGCAAGTTGAAGGTCTCTAGTATGAAGTTGGGGGACAGAGGAGTGATCACCATATATAAGCCAGATGTAACTGTGGTCAACACAAAACACAGTTACACTTAATTATATTCATGGTGTCTCACTTCTTAGAATATTATTTCCTTGAAAGCAAGGACTATTTACTGTTTCACTTCTGTCTTTGTATCCTCAATGCTTGGCACAGTTCTTGCCACATAGTAAATTCTTAATAAATGTTTGTTGACTGAGTGATAGAAAAAAAAATTCTATGTTCTTCCCAGGCTCCACCGGTGTTGTGAGGATGTGTGGAGCTCACTCATGTCTCCTCAGTTCCATTAGTATCCTGGCCCACAATAGCACTCTATACAGTCTAGCCAAATTGGCCTTCTTGCTCTTCCTCACACGTGATATTTTCATTGCCTGCCTTTGCACTAGCTACTCCCCAAGCCTGGTATGCACTCTCTCCTTACCTCTGTCTCAGAATCACTATTTGTCTTCAAGACTCAGCTCAAATCCCACAAACAACAGGAGACTTTTCCTCATCCACCCAGCTGCTAGTATGTCCTCTCTGACCCTCTGCCTCAGGATGACCTTTAATTTGTTTTGTGTATATCTATGTGCATGTTGTCTCTTTCATTAGAATGTATGTTCTTTGAGAGCAGGAATTATTTCACTTTGGGCTCTGTATCCCCAGTCCCTAGCACAGTGCTAGCTTATAGTGCTTAATAAATGTTAATTGATTGACAGAGGACCTTTATCTTTATCTTGACCTCCTTGGGATAAACGTGTAGCAGTGGTTTCTCTGGGGTTCAGTAGAATGGTTGGACCAATTCATAGCTACACTACACTATATTAGTATGCCTATCTTCCCACAGTCCCTTCATCATTATTTCTATCTTTTATCATCTTTGCCAATTTGTTGGGCGTGTGGTGAAACTCAGAGTACTTTCATGGATTATCTATTGGGAATATTTCAATTTTTTATGGCTCCTGATTGCCTCATATAAAGCGCAGACTCCTCAGTCTGTCATTAAAGATCTGTGACTTGTCACCCAATCCTTTTTTCCAAGCTTATTTCTCACTATTATTACCTTTCACACACCCTATTCTCCAGCCAAACTGGTCTAAAACATGCTTTTGGACATTCCCCAAACACACCCATCCACTCTCTTGTCTCTGCACCTTCATCCAGTGTATTCCTTTAATTCAATTCAGAAAACATTTAAGTGCATACTGGTCCATGCCTGTCCTCTCTCCTGACCTCTAGGATGCCTAATAGACGTTATCAATTTAACACGTCCAAAATGATTCCACTGTTTTTTCCCCTCCAAATGTTCCCCTTTTCCCAACTTCACTGTTACTGTCCTCCCAGTCACCCAGGCTCAAAATTCAGGTAACATCCTCTACTTCTCACTCTCTTATCTTCTATATCCAACCAATTGCCTAGTCCTGTCATTTCTATATTTGTTATATCTCTTGAATGTGCCCCTTTCTCTCTTCTGATGCTGGCATTCATCATCTCCCACCTGAACCTACCATAGTCTACCGGTTGGCATCTCAGCTTCAGGTCTCTCCCTACTCTAGTCTCCACTCAGCTGTCAAATTGATCTTCTTCCCATCTCACTCCTCTATTCAATCAACTCCAGGGGATCTCTATTGCTTCCAGGATCAAATGTAAAATCCTGTTTCCCTTTTAAAGCCCCCCCCCCCCATAACCTGACCCCTTCCTACCTTTCCAGTCTTTTTATACCTTAGACCTACCATCTACTGGGCATCCAGTGACACTGACCTCCTTGTTATCTCTTGTGCACAAAATCCATCTTCTGACTCCAAGCATTCTCATTGACTTGTGTCCATTCCTGGAGCACTCTCCCTCCTTATCTCCACGTCCTGGCTTCCCTGGATTCCTTTAAGTCTCAGCCAAAGTCCTACCTTCTGCAAGAAGTCTTTCCCAGTCCTCCTTAATCTTAGTGCTTTCCCTCTGAGATTATCTCCAATCTATTTTATCTAGATCTTATTTGTACATATCTGTTTGTACTTTTTGTTCACTCCCCACTTAGACTATGAACTCATTGAATGTAGGAACTCTTTTGCCTTTCTTTGCATCTGTAATGCTTAGCACAGTGGTTAGCACATAGAAGGCACTTGATGAGTGCTAGATGACTGATTTACTATGTGCCAGGCATTATATTAGGTGTTGAGATTGCAGAAACAAAAATTCAATTGTTCTACCCTTAAGGAGTTTCCATTCTACTAGGGCAGCAGAGGATTGAGCAGAGCTACACATATGCAGATAAGTAGAGAGTATTAGTAACTGGCATGTATGTCCTTAACCCTCAATTCTACTTGTCCAATTCCTTGAAACCCTAGCTAAAATGACACCTCTTCCATGCATAATGATAAATCATATTCATATTGTGTTTTAAAGTTTACAAAACTTACAAAAACCTATCAGGTATGTGTCATGAATATAATTATTCCCATTTTCCATGGTATATGTAGGGAGGTAGAGGAAATTACTTCTCCTTATGATGAGAGGAATAAGGCCAGACTCTCCCTACCTGGTTGAACCTGCCAGAAGGCCATTTGAGCAAGGAAAGAAATCCTTTCCACTAATGCCATAGGTCTGAAGAGCATGGCTATTGAAGGAGAGATGGCCTTTTAGGGAAGAGAAGTCACAAAGAGATGGATAGGACTCCTAGGGGATGGTAGAGACAGGAATGTGAGCTGAAGGAGTGACATTAGATGGAGGGACAGCCTGAGCCAAAGTGGAAGCTCCAGTGATCTGTCACTGCTCTGAGAATGGTTTGAATCTGTTAGAGCAAAAGCTGAGATACTGCAACCTGGTCAGATTGAGGGAGTGAGCAGGCAAGGAGAGATGTCAACACTATTCTTCAGTGAGGTCTTCAATTCCACTCCCCTACTGGGAGTTCACCCATCAATGTTGCACTTTTTTTTTTTTTTGAGGGGAAACTGTATCTCCATTCTAGGGAAGGAAAGTGGAAGTGGCATTCATATGAAGATGGGCTATAACTCTTTCCTTGCTGAAGGGAGTAGGGAAGTGGTCTTTATTCTTTAAATGAATTTTAATAAACCTATTCAATATTCATGCTTCCAAGTGAATACATTTAAGGAAGAGTTAGAGATTAGTCAAATTTAGATACTACTGTGGGGTGTACTCCGTGTACGGGCATAATTTAAAGATTATTATCACCAAGAAGTCTTCAATATTGAACCTGATCAACATGACAGAATTACAGAATTATAAAATGGTCATCTAGACCAATCCATAACTGAAAAAAAAAATCCTTACTGCAATACACCCAGTAAGTGGTAATCTAGCCTCTACTTGAAGACTTCCAATCAGGGGGAAGCAGTGGTGAGCTGGAGCCAGCTTATACTGGCCCCCAAAAGCCCTTGGTTATATTTTCAGCGTGAGCACTTAAACCTCAGAAATCAGCAAAGGGCTACAAATCAGGGCTTGATTTATTGTTCTGTTGATATGGGGAAATGTTAATAATGTAAATTCAACATTAAAATGTATCTTGTATACTTTTTTTGTGATTAGGATTGTAATTTGACACTCACTTCAACAATTCAAAAAAAAATTTTTTTAGACTGGGTCTTCCTATAGAGCTCTCCCAAGCTGGAAGGGCAGCAGCCATTCTTGGGTCTGATTCTAATACCAATCATCATAGAAGCCTTAACCAGCTTTACTTTTCTGACCTCAGTCAGTTCAGCCCTCCTTAAGCAGCCTGATAGTCCTCCACTCCAAAGGTCTCACCATATTGGTGATAGACGCCCAATCTACTTTATCCCTCCTCAAAGCTCATAACTCCCAAACTCAAGCAATGCACCAGCCTTGGCATCCCCCAGGAGCAGGGATTACAGGGATTACTTGCACCAATAAACCCAGCTCAACAATTCAATTTGAGCAAGTTATATCTCCCATACACCATAAAACCCTGCTCACATGTATCCCTACCCCTTTCAGAATGCCGTAGTGTTGAAAGGGACTCCCGAAATGCTATCCACATCCAAAGAAAGAACTATGAAGTTTGAATGCAGATTGAAGCATACTGTTTGATCTTTTTTTTCTTTTGTTTTGTTTCCTCTTTCTTGTGGTTCCTCCTATTGGTTCTAATTCTTCCTTATAACATGACTAATGTGAAAATATGTTTAATAGGAATCTATATGTAAAGCCTATATCAGATTGCAAGCCATCTTGGGGAGGGAGGGAGAGAAAAATTTAAAACTCAAAAGCTTATGGAAGTGATTGTTGATAAATCAAAATAAATTAATTTAAAAATATTATTAAAAAAAGAAAAGAAAGGGACTCCAGACATCATATATTCAGATTTCTGCCTGATATAGGAGTTTCTGCTACCACATCCTTCACAAAGGGCTCTACTAAAACATTCTTTTGAATGGGTAGCTCATTATCCCCATAAGGCAGCCCATTCTATTTTCCAACAGGTCTAATTGTTAGGATATTCTTCTTCATACTCAGCTGAAATCTGCCTTCTTGGAACTCTAGACCTTTCTGTGATTACCTCCATGTCCCTTCAGATGGTCAGCTTTATTAAAGCCTTTGACATTTGATCTAGTTTCAGGTCCAAGTTCAGTGTATAGACTAGGCCAAGATGGTGTATGAAAGTCCACTATCCCCAAGTATTCACCATAGATTGAGTTTCTGAGATTGATTAGGACCCAGCCCAAATGTCCCCCCTTCCCCTCCCCCTCTCTGATCATGAATGAGGAGTATAATCAGAGGATCTTAGATTTAGAACTGATAGGGACTTTAGGGATCATCTAGTCCATTTCCTTCAAGTTAAAGAAGAGGAACCTGAGGCCTGGAGAAATTAAATGACTTGATCAAGGGCACCTTGGTAATTAGTAGCAGAGTTAGATTTGAATAATAGCTGGCACTTATATAGCACATATGACATATCATTTAATCCTCGCAATCCCTGCAAAGGAGGTGCTATTATATTATCTTCATTTCACAGATGAGGAAACTGAGGCTGAGAGAGGCTAAGGGACTTGCCCAGCATCACACAACTACTAAGTGTCTGAGGCAGGATTTGAACCTGGTTTTCCTTGACTCCATGCCCAAGGCTTTATCTACTGCAGCTGCCTGCAGGTCTCCTGACTACAAATCCAGAACTCTTTCCATGAGTGTCTCTCACAGGTCATACATCATAGAAGGTCAGGGGTGGAAGGGAAACTAGAGATCATCCCCTCTCCCATCCTACAGATGAGGAAACTGAGGTTCACCTAGCTACTAAGTGCATCAATCACAGCCAAATTTCTGGCTCCTTGGGGCATTCTCTCATCTCACCTAGCACAGCTCCCACGTTTACCAGTTTCCAAGAGAAGGTAGCCCCATCTTCCCTTAGTCATTATAACATATAACAGTTATTAAAGTCTACCTATAATCTATGGCTGCAACAGCTGGAGCCCAGTTTTTCCTGGTCTGCCTTCTATATAGATGGAGCCTAGATCCCTCTCTCCTTGACCCAGACCGTTCATCCCTTCAAGAAAGTCTTTTCTGATACGTAACCTCCATTCCTTTTACTGTGATATTTACTCCTCTCCAACCATCTCCTTTACAACTCCATCAGTCACTGCCTCTCCCCAATGCAAGAGCCCATATCCTAGAGGAATCTGCACCCTGGAGCTTACCCTCCAGATAAGGGACAGCATCTCCTTTACTGTCACTTCCTTCCTAATCTGCTAACAACTCAAAGCATAGTCCTTGCCCTGCCCCAATCAGTTCTAGAACCATGAACCCATCCTACAGATGAGGAAACTGAGGTTCACCTAGCTACTAAGTGCATCAATCATAGCCATGGGCCTGGAGTCAGGAAGACCTGACTTCAAATCCGGCCTCTTACACTTAATAGCTTAATAGTTGTATGACCCTGAGCAAATCACTTAAACTTTTGTTTCCACTGGGGAAGGAAATGGCAAGCCACTCCGGTATCTTTGCCAAGAAAACCCCATATGGGGTCACAAAACTGAACAACAACAATCATTTCACTTTGCCATTCACCACCTCTGCTTTTCCAAACCTTTGCATTCCTCTTGAAACCTCTCACACCCTCCCCCACCACCCACCCTCTTAGCTGATAACCTTGCCCCATATTTCACTAACAAAAATGAGGCCTGTTCCCTTGTTCCTTATCTCGGATACCTTTTTCTACTATAAATTCTCTCACTTCTGTTTTACAAGAAGGAGTGAATCTTCTCCTTGCTAAGGCAAACCACCCTACCTGCACAAGTGGTCCCATTCCATCCTATCTTCTCTAGCAGATTTCATCTTCTATTATGCCTACTCTTTCACTAATTTTTCATTGCTTCCTGACTACTGGCTGCTTCCCTACTGCCTACAAACAAGCCCATGTCTTCCCCATACCAAAAAAACCCCTCACTTGACCCATTCATCCTCACTAATTATCCTCTTATATTTCTCCTCCCTTTTGGGGGATTAATTCCTGGCGAAGGCCATCTACAATGTGTGCCTTCACTTCCTTCCCTCTCATTTTCTTCTTAATTCTCTGCAATCTGGCTTGCAACCTTACTATTCAACTAAAACAAATCTCTCAAATTATTAACGATTCTCAAATCTCGTCTTTATTGACCTCTCTACAGGCTTTGACATTGTTGATCACCCTCTTCGTGATACTCTCTTCTTTCTAGGTCCTTGTGACACTACTGTCTTCTGGTTCTCCTATCTATATGACTGATGAGGTCTAGAGGTTAGGGGTGCTGGAAAACCAAGATCACGACATGCGGGTCCTGCCCAAGCCTTCTTTCTGCCAAAAACAAGGTTTATTAAAGACCCTCCATATTGCCAGACCCTTGAGGAATCAAGGAGTCTGCAAGTATTGGGTAGGTTCTAAGAATCTGAGCAGTGGCTAGATTTTAGGAATCTGAGCATCTTAATGGAGACAAGATGGACCTTATATACAGAAAGACTGTGGGAGGGATCTAGGAGTGGCCAAGTAGTTTGGAGTGACTGAAGGAGGGGTCTGAGGAAGATCTGAATGGGAGTGCCCAGTAAACTGGGGTGAACCTAACTCCTGTAACCTGGACAATGGAGCCTAGCTAGGATTAAGTGTAGGAAATGGCTGGGGGCCACTGGGAGGTAAGACAATAGCCCAGACCCCAACCCCATCGTGACCACTAGTTTTCAGTCTTCTTTGCTGGAAGTCATACCACTGATCATGGGTGTCCCTCAGGGCTCTGCCCTGGGCCCTCTTCTCTTCTCCCTCTATACTATTTCACTTGGTGATCTCACCAGCCCCCATGGATTCTATGATCATCTCTATTCTGATGATTCTTACATCAACTTGTCCAGTACTAATTTCTCTCTTGATCTCTGTCCTGACCTCCTAGTATCTCTGACTGCCTGTTGAACATCTAGAACAGGTTGTATGATGGACATCTTAAACTCCACATGTCCAAAACTGAACTCGTTATCTTTTCCCAAAAGTCCTTCCTTCTTTCTAACTTCCCTATTACTGTCAAAGATACCACCATCTTCTTAGTCTTGCAGACTCAAAACATAGGTGTCATCCTTATGGGGTTGGGATTTGGATCCCAGAAAGGAAAAACCCTGGACTTTCCCACGTGGCGAAATCTCTGGCATTTGCCTGAGGTTATAATCCCATCAACTGGCCTTTCATTGTGGCTACACCCAATCTCCCCTCCATTGTTTTACTTACCTATGGCCCCGGCTATTTCCCACCCTTAATCCTAGCAAGGCTCCATTGTCCAGGTCCCAGGAGTTCAGGTTCACCCCAGTTTACTGGCCACTCCCATTCAGATCTTCCTTAGACCCCTCCTTCAGTCACTCCAAACTACTTGGTCACTCCTAGATCCCTCCCACAGTCTTTCTGTATATAAGGTCCATCTTGTCTCCATTAAGGTGCTCCTATTCTCATAATCTAGCCAATAGCTCCCTGACATTCAGACTCCTTAAGAGTCTGCCCAATATGACAGACATTCTAATAAACCTTGTCTTTGACTGAAAGAAGGCTTGGGTCAAATTCTTTTGGGCAGGACCTGCGTATTGTGATTTTTGGGTCCCAGCACCCCTAAACCTCATCATTTCTGGATTCCTCTTTCTCTAACCCTGCCCCCCCCATATCCAACCAGTTGTAAAGTCTCATCAATTGTAACTTCGCATCATATATGCTCCCTTCTTTCCTCTGATATTGCCAATACCCTGATGCTGGCCCTAATCACCTCAAACCTGTATTATTGCAACAGCTTGCTGGTTGGTCAGCTTGCTTCAAGTCTCTACCCATCTGGCTCCATTCTCCACTCAGCTGTCACACTAGTCTTCCCAAAGCACAGATCTGACCATGTCAGCCCACTATTTGACAAACTCTAGTAGCTCCCTATCAGCTCCAAGATCAAATTTGTTGTTCAGTCATTTCAGTTGCCACTGACTCTTTGTGACCCCATTTGGGGTTTTCTTAGCAGAGATACTGAAGCGGTTTGCCATTTTCTTCTCCAGCTTATTTTACAGATGAGGAAACTGAGGCAAACAGGGTTATGTGATTTGTTCAAGGTCACACAGATAATAGATGTTTGAGGCTGGATTTGAACTCAGGTCTTCCTGACTCCAGTGCTTTATCCACCGTGCCACCTAGCTATTTGGTATTTAAAGAACTTCATGATGTGATACCTCCCTTCCCCCACCCCAAACTCTGCCACCTCCCACCTCTCCAGTCTTCTTACACTTTATAACCTCTTCCTCAACATATTCTGCAATCCAATGTCATCAAACTCCTTGCTTTTCCTAGCACAAGCCACTCCATCTCCCAACTGGGCATTTTCACTGGCTGCCACCCATGTGGATCTTTCTGTCTGCTCATCTCTACCTCCTAGCTTCTCTGGCTTCCTTCAAGTTCCATTTACTTCCTCAAAAAGCTTTTCCCAATCCTTTTTTTTTTTTTTTTAATCTAGGCAATGGGGTTAAATGACTTGCCCAGGGTCACACAGCTAGTAAGTGTCAAGTGTCTGAAGCCAGAAATCCACTGTGCCACCTAGTTTCCCCCACTCCCAATCCTTCCTAATCTTAATCCGGTCCCTTAGAGACCTCCCCAATTCATCCCATATGTAGCTCATCTGTACATAGTTGTTTGTATGTCATCTCCCCCATTAGACTGTGAGCCCCTTGAGAACAAGCTTTGCTTTAGTATCCCCAGCACTAAGCACAGTGTTTGGCAAATAGTAAGCACTTAATAAATGCTTGTCAACTGACTGAATGTCTGAATAATTATAATAGCTGACATAAAGTACTTTCAAGTACCATTTCACGTACATTATATCATCTGATCATCACAACAACTCTGTGAGGTAAGTGCTACAGTATTATCCCTATTTTATAGATGAAGAAACCTCAGAAAGGTGCCGTGACTTTTCTATTGTCATATAGCTTGTAAGTGGCAAGGCAGAGTTTGAAACTAGCTCCAGTATTCTTTCTCTTCTATCCCCCCCCTCCACCTCCCAGACATCCCTGGGTTAAGCGACTAGCCCAGGATCACACAGCTAGTAAGTGTCAAGTGTCAGAGGCCAAATTTGAATTAAGGTTCTTCTGACTGCAGGGCCAGTATTGTATCCACAGTGTCTAACAGACAAGGGTGGGGACCGGCCAAAGAAAGAGGCTAGAGGTAGGGGAGTGAGGAGACTGTCCAACAGAAGGATGGGGGAGGGTCAGTTGGGTGTGCCCCTTTTCTTCTCTCTGACTCCCTCAGATAAGAGAGGCAGGCACCCTCCCCAGCGTTTCTTTCTTCTCCCACGCTCCAGGCGGCTTGAAGGACCCACCATTCTCGGCCATGTCGTCAGAGGAAGAGCTTGCCCCTAGAACACTTGGGCCATGGACCTCCAAGCACCAACAGGACCTGATGGCCTCTTTCCTCTTAGGGGCCCCAGGAGGTAAGGATGGGAGACAAAGCCCCACTGGACACTGGGTCTTGAACACAAGTGAATTGAATTGGATAAAGGAGGAAACCAGCCAGGAGGAGGAAGTGAGACCAGTAGTTTATCACAATGTCCATTTGAAAGGATCTATGCACATTTGCATAATAATTTTCATCTGTATACTAGGCTTTTACAAAGTACTTTCTACATATTGCTTCAATTGATACTTATATGAACCCTAAAAAGTAGGAAGGCACTATTATTATCATTCTCTTTACAGATGAGGGAACTGAGGTTGAAAGAAGCCACTTTGTGCTACTCTAGGAAGAACTTTGTATTTTGAGGAAACAGACCTAGATTGGAATCTATTTACTTCCCCTGTGGCCTTGATCTTTCTGGACCTGTTTCTTTATCTATAAAATGAAGGAGTTGGTCTAGGTGGAATCTTAGGTTTCCTCCAGTTCTAATATTCTGTGATCTTACCAGTATTTGAAGTGACTTGCTCAGGACTTGGACCCAGGCTTTCTGGTGCAAAATGCTCTGCAGTCTGTTTACACTCATTCATTAATTGCCCAAAAGTAAATTATCCCTAGTCTTAGGGATTCCCTTTGAAATGTCCTCCCCTCCTCCCAAGGCCTGCAGGTTAGGATGTGGGGAATCTACCAGCACGGGAAGCTCCCGTGGCCACTGGACTCTGCCCTCTGCAACAAAATGCTCAGTGAATTGTGGGGCAGTGAGGACAAAGAGTCTGGTGACACTTTAACCAGCCACTCAGAGCCTTGCCCAGATCAGAGTAACACTGGGTGATTGGCAGCAGACACACAATCATTGAACATGTCTAACAAGGAAGGTAGGCTCCGGCTGAGGAGTAGGGGGCTTGGAGGAACAGGAGGAGAGGACTGATTCTTAGGATGAGAAACCTTAGGCTCTGAGGGAGCTGGGAGAAAGAAGATAATTGGGGAGAGTCTGATAGACTGAGAAGCAAGGAGTCTGTGAGGGTTGGAGGACAAGAGGATGGGGATTTTATACAGGTGAGCTTCCTTCAGGAAATCTAGGTTCTAAACTCTAGAGTATGGGAATGAAGGGCCTGAAAATGGAATAAGGGCTAAGATTGGTAGAGGAATAGAGGGACTGGGGATTTGAGCAGTGAGAAATCTGGGAATGAAAGAAGGGAAATTAGGGAGAGGGTTGAGCTCTAGAGTAGCTCTAGGCATCAGTGTCTGTTGTAATCATCCTATGCTTCTCCTCTACCAGGGCCAGCCGGGTACCTTCGAAGGGCCAGTGTGGCCCATTTGATCCAGGAGCTAGGTGCTACCTTCTTCCAGAGGCAGCAGCTCCCAGCAGCCATGGCAGATACCTTTCTGGAGCATCTCTGCCTACTGGACATTGACTCAGAACCAGTGGCTGCCCGAAGCACCGGCATCATCGCCACCATAGGTAACTAATAATGGCAGTCAATTGATAAACATTTATTAAGTGAATACCCAGTGCCAGGCACTGTGCAAAGTGCTGGAGATTTTGAAATAAGGAGGCAAAGGCATTCTTTGCCCTCAGGAGCCCTCACCCTAACAGCAATGCTCACCCCTTACAGTGACAGGGAGTCTGAGAAGCAAAGCACTTTCATGCACAATTCTCATTTGAGAATAATAGCATCTTTGTGAGCGGAGGGGAGGGGGAGGGGGGGTTTAATAACCATTTTCACTTGACTAAGAAATTGAGGCCTAGAGAAATCAATGGACTTGTCCAAAATCTCTTTAAGTTAACAGCAAAGGCAGACCTAGAATGCATATCTCCAGTATTCTTTGCATTTTTCCCAAATTCCAACTACATGATACCATACCCTAATGTTCTCATTTTTCTCTTTCCCAATCCCAAATCCTGCATCATTAAAGCCATAGCTACCACTTGTACTACATATATCATTAACAACAATCACCCCCCTCATCCACCACACTGGTGTCACTTTACCTGGATCCCCTCCCCAACCCTAAGAACATCCACTCCTGCTCCACCTTTTTGAACATTATACATACCAAAATCATTCTCTGGCTCCAGGAATAATCGAATCTCACATCCTATGGCACTGCCCCCTTTCCAGAAATTTTCTTTTGATGTGTGGGGGAGGACCGAAGTGGTAGAATGTTCGATTTCTGAGAGGCTAGAGTGAAACTTTTCAGTTGTGAAGGGATATCTCTAAATGGGGGAAGGAAGTGTCTCTGTGCAATAGACATGACCCTGATTTAAAAGGGGAGGGGGAGAGATTTCTTTGAGTAAGGAAAGGAAGAATTGTATCTGAGTAATAGAAGAGGAAGTCTTTGAGCAGGAGAATCAGTCAGAGTCAGTCAACAAGCATTAAATGCTTATTAAATAAGTTTCTACTATGTGTCAGGCACTGTGCTAAGTTCTGGGGATACAAAAAAAAGGTAAAAAACATTCCCTACCCTCAAGGAGCTTATATTCTAATGGGGAAGACAATATGCAAACCACTATGTACATACAAAATATGTAAGAAGGTAAATTGGAATTAATCTTAGATGGAAGACACTAGCATTGAGAGACCAGGAAAGCTTAAGGCAGAAAATGGCATTTTACTGAGACTTGAGAAATCAGGGAAGCCAGGAGATAGAGATGAGGGAGGAACTGCATGGAATCTGAAGATGAAGGTCATGCATGAAGAACATTAGATAAGCCAGTGTAACTGGATTGTATAGTCCTTGGTGGGGAGTGAAGTGCAAGAAGACCAGGAAGGGAGAAAGGGGCCAAGACTTCAAAGGCCAAAGAGAGGATTTAATATTTGCTCTTGGAAGTAATAGGAAAGAAATAAAGTTTAATGAGTTGGGGTAGGGCAGGCAATGACGTGTTCAGAGCTGTACTTTAGGAAGATCAAATATTTTTTGGAGGCAATCAAGGTTAAGTGACTTGCCCAGGGTCACACACAAGTGTCTGAGGTGCAATTTGAACTCTGCTCTTTCGGTCTGCAGAGCTGGTACTCTATCCACTGTGCCACCTAGCTGCCCTAGGAAGATCAGTGTGACAGATGAGTAGAGTATGGTCTGGAGTGGGAAAAAAGACAAGGTAGGGAAACTAAACACACTGTCAGTAAACAAGCATTTATTAACCACTTTCTATGTGCCGGGCACTGTGCTAAATGCTGTGGTTACAATGAAAAGCGAAAACAAAAACAAAAAACCAAACTCAATCCCTACTCTCAAAGAGCTTGTCTAATGGGACAAAATGCAAGCAACTACATACAAACATGATACATGCAGTATAAATGGGAGATAATCAGGAGAGGGAGGACACTAACATTAAGGGGGATAGGGAAGATTTCTTGTAGAAGGTGGAATTTTACATGGGAACTGAAGAATGCCAGGGAGGCCAGGGTGGAGATAATGAGGGAGAGAATTCCAGGCAGTGATAATACCTGGAGTTGGGTGATGGAGTGTCTTGTTCGAAAATCAGGGGCAGCTGGGTGGCACAGTGGATAGAGCACCAGCCCTGAAGTCAGGAGGACCTGAGTTCAAATTCGGCCTCAGACACTTGACACTTACTAGCTGTGTGACCCTGGGCAAGTCACTTAACCCCAATTGCCTTTTAAAAAAAAAAAGTCCAGATGTGAGGTGTGAATAGTGGCAGTGTCAGAGTAGACAGGGGCATGTAGGAGGGATGTTACAAGTGTAGAATCAATACAACTTAGCAAGAGATTGGATATAGGGTTAAGGATGAGGGATAAAGGATGAGCCTTAGGTTATGAGCCCGTGTGACTGGGAGGATGGTGGTACCTAGTAATAGGGATATTAAGAAGAGGGAAAGGCTTGGGGAGAAAGATAGCTCAGTTTTAGACATGCTGAGTTTAAGATGTCTGTGGAGTGTGATCTTGAGATATCCTATAGGCAACTGGAGATGTAAGACTGGGGGTCAGAAGAGAAGATAGGGCTAAGTAAGTAAATCTAGGAATTATCAGGATAGCAATAACTCCACGGAAGCTGATGAGATCACCAAGTGAAATGGAATAAAGGAAGAAGAATAAAGGGCCCAGGATAGAGTCTTGGGAGACACTCCCAATCTAAAGTGACCTTCACCCAAGGTGTGGCCTGGATGAAGATCCGGCAAGGGAGACTGAGAAAAAGTAGTCAGATAAATAAGATCAGGAGAAAGTGTCACAAATCCTAGTGAGAAGCAAAGAGGGTCCAGGACAGAAAATCACAGAATTGGAAGGGATTTCAGAGGTCATCTAGTTTCATATGTCCCTGAAAAAAAAAAACCTCTAAAATATGACAGTCTTTGCTTAATTACCTCTAATGAAGGGGAAATTACTACCTCCCAAGGCAACCAATTTCACTTTTGGGTAACCATGTTAGGAAGCTTTTCACCACTCACTTCCAGTTTTACCCTTTCTGAACAAGCAGAACAAATCTAATCTATCTTCAACTTGACCCCCTTAATCAATTTAAAGACAGCTTTCATTTTCCCCACTCCACTAAGTCTTCTTTTATCCAAACTAACCATCTTCATTTCCTTCAACCAATCCTCATGTGGGTGGAGGGGAGAGCAGCTAGGTGGTAGAGTGGATAGACCACTGGGCCCAGAGTCAAGAAAATCTAAATTCAAATTCTGCCTCAGACACTCGCTAGCAGGGTGACCCTTGGTCAAGTCAATTAAACTCTGTTTGTCTCAGGTTCTTCATCTCTAAAATGGGGATAATAATAGCACCTACCTCATAGAGTTCTTGTGAAGATCAAATGAGATAATATTTGTAAAGTGCTTAGTCCAGTGCCTGGCACATAGTAGGTACTATATAAATGTTAACTATTATTATTGTTATTTATTCATAATCTTAAGGCCTTTCACCATCCTGCTCACACTCTCGGGGATGCTCTTCTGCTGATCAATGCCCTTCCTAAAATGTGGTGCCCAGAACTAAAGCCAGTATTCCAGATTTGGCCTGACCAGGATGGAGCACAATAGGGCTACCACCTTCCTCCTGGACCCTGTGCTTCTATTCTTAGTGATCAGTGTTCTAATGTTCACTAACCAGCATCCTTAAGTTTTGCCAGGAAATGAGGTCAGATTCATTTGCCTAGAAATTTAAGGTTCCATTCTCTTTATTTAAAAAAAAAAATCAAGTTGCTTGATATTCTTTATTTGTAACATCACTCCTATATGACCCTGCTCTGTTCTGACATTGCCACCACTCTGGTGCTGGTCCTCGTCACCCCACACCTGGACTATTGGAAGTATCCTTCTGGTTGATCTCCCAGCCTTAAGTCTCTACCCATTCCGCTCCTGCCATGTCTCTTTCTCCATCTCTTCCAAATATCGAGGACAGTGAATGGCCCTTGCAATCATATGCACTAATTCTTTCAAGTTGCAGGGAATTAGTTCATCTGGGCCTGCTGATTCAAATTCACCTAGGACAACTGGGAAGTCTCTTACTATCTCCCTACTTATCTGGGAAAGTAGAGGGTGTCTCTGGAGCAGAAAGGGTAATCTTTTAATCAGAGGAGAATTTCTTTGAACAGGGTCTCTCTAAACAGGTTGTTGTTCAGCAGTGTTCACCTCTTCATGATCCCATTTGGGGTTTTCTTAGCAAAGATACTGGAGTGGTTTGCCATTTCCTTCTCCAGCTCATTTTACAGATGAGGAAAACGGAGGCAAACAGGGAGAAGACTTGGCCAGGGTCACACAGCTAGTAAATGTCTGAGGTCGCATTTGAGCTCAGGTCCTCCTGACTCCGGGGCCAGTGCTCTATCCACTGCGCCACCTAGCTGCCACCTCCTGCCTGACACGCAACCCCCCCCCCCCCCCCCAAAATGAGGACTGATTGAAAGAAATGAGGATGGTTAGTCTGGAGAAGAGAAGATTTAGTGGGGTGGAGAACATGAAAGGTGTTCGGTAACTGCAAGGGAGAGATATGCATAATTGGGTAGGCTACCTGAGTAGGCGGGGGTGAGAGGGCTGACCACTTGGGGCTTTTTCTCGTCAGGTATCAATTATACTAGATAGTTTCTTGAATCTCCTCCAGCACATAGATCTTGTGATTGTGTGTTTTTGTTCACAGGCCCCGCATCTCGCTCTGTGTATCGGCTGAAGGAAATGATCAAAGCAGGAATGAACATTGCCAGGCTCAACTTTTCCCATGGCTCCCACGAGGTGCAGTGAGGGATGGGAGGCGTTGCTGCAGGATCTGGAGGGTGATTCTGCCCGGGGGTTTGGAGGCCCAGAGGCTGAGAAGCCGAGGGTTTAGGAAAGGTTGGCCCGAGATCTCCGACTTCATCTCTTCTTTCCCTGTCCCCCTCCCCAGTACCACGCTCAATCTATAGCCAACGTGAGAGAAGCCGTCGAGAGCTTCGCAGGCTCCTCCTTGAGCTACCGGCCCGTGGCCATAGCGCTTGACACCAAGGGGCCTGAGATCCGCACCGGGATCCTCCAGGGGGTGAGGACCTGGGCAGTAAGAGATTTGGGCGGTACTGGAGGAGCGAGGGCGGTTGGAACAAAGAAAGGAAGGGCAGCGTAGAGTCAGGAGGGGGTGGTGCTAGAACGGAGGGACTAGGGATGGGTGTGGGCAGGGCCAAATCGATAAGGGATTGGGCCAATAATTTGTAATGAGGCTGAGGATTGAATAAGGTTAGGGCAGTGACCCAGAGGACGCAGAATCTGGGATAGCTGAAACCAGGTACTGGGAAGAGTCGGGTGAAGAAGAGGGACTAGGGATGAGTGTGGGCAGGGATAGGGCTGGTGACCCTTAACAGGTGACATACAAAGCTATTCTCTAGTAATCTGTGCTACAGGAAGAAAGGGTCCATAAAGAAAGAAGGGTCCGGAGCAAGATTAAGGCTGGAGACTAAGCTCTCACACATCCCACCCCTGCTCTTACTTCCCATTCCCTTCCCTAGGGCCCAGAATCAGAAGTGGAGATAGTGAAGGGTTCCAAGGTCCGCGTTACAGTGGACCCGGCATTTCGGACTCGAGGGGATGCAAGCACTGTGTGGGTGGACTATCCTAACATAGTCCGGGTAGTGCCAGAGGGGGGCCGGATCTACATCGACGACGGTCTTATCTCCTTGGTGGTTAAGCATAAAGGTGGGTGAACAGCAGTTAGCCCCTCGCCCTACTTCCAATTCAGGTCACACCCCTTTGTCCTTGGACTCTCCCTCTGAATTTCCCCTTGTCCCGCCCCAAGCATTGCTCCGCCTCCCCGAGAACATGTCCCTCCCCCCAACCCTTTCACCCGCCACTGCTGTATAGTCTCAGGGCACACCCCTTACCTTAGGCCACACCCCTTAAAAGACCACCAAATTGCACGAAATCGTGTCTTATTGGCCTCTGAATTCCACAGACCCAGAGGGCCTAGTGACTGAGGTTGAGAACGGCGGGATCCTGGGAAGCAGGAAGGGGGTGAACTTGCCTGGTGTAGAAGTGGATCTGCCGGGCTTGTCCGAGCAGGATGTTCTGGACCTGCGCTTTGGGGTGGAGCACGGTGTGGATATAATCTTCGCCTCCTTTATGCGAAAGGCCCAAGACGTGATTGCTGTACGTGAAGCCCTGGGGCCTCAGGGACGGAACATCAAGATCATCAGCAAAATCGAGAACCACGAGGGCGTTGAGAAGTGAGGCTTCCAGCCCTTGACTTTTTTTTATCCCACCCCCTGCTCCCACCTCCAGTTCCCTGATTCCTCTCCAAGTGTAAATTGAATTGAAATGAAGTGTCCCCAACCCCTGTTTTCCTGACTCTGCCCTACTCTCCTTGACTTTGCTCACTATCTCCTGGCTGTGCCCCCTCCCAGGTTTGATGAGATCCTGGAGGTGAGCGATGGCATCATGGTGGCACGGGGTGACCTGGGCATCGAGATCCCAGCTGAGAAAGTCTTCTTGGCACAGAAGATGATGATTGGACGCTGCAACTTGGCTGGCAAACCCGTTGTCTGTGCCACACAGGTCTGGGAGAGAGAAGGGGCATGTCATAGGTATTGTGGGCACCAACCTCCCCCTAAAGTCCCTTGACTCTCCTGCTGTGATATGGGAGTGGGGTATAGCTGACCTTAGCATATCACAACTACACTGAGACAGGGTCATGAGATGGGAGAACACCCCCTGGAGTGGCAAGGAATGCCTGGATTGAATAGGGTGGGAGAGAAAGCATTAACCCTTGGCCCTCATGGAAACGGTACTTCCAGATGCTGGAAAGCATGATCACCAAGGCCCGGCCAACACGAGCAGAAACAAGTGACGTGGCCAATGCTGTGCTGGATGGGGCTGACTGTATCATGCTATCTGGGGAGACAGCCAAGGGTAGTTACCCTGTCAAGGCTGTGAAGATGCAGCATGCGGTATGGGGCTGTTGGGGAATGTGGGGCATGTCTGGGATCCAGATATCCAGGGCTATCCAGGCCAGATATCAAGGCCTGACCCTGACCCCCTGGTACTTCCAGATTGCTAGGGAGGCAGAGGCTGCAGTGTATCACCGGCAGCTGTTTGAAGAACTTCGTCGGGCGGCTCCCCTAAGCCGTGACCCTACCGAGGTCACTGCCATTGGTGCTGTGGAGGCTTCATTCAAGTGCTGTGCTTCTGCTATAGTTGTGCTGACAACATCTGGCCGGTGAGAGACCAACAAGGCACCCAGGCAGAGGTGGGGAATAAACATGAGGACAGAGAGGCAGGCTGAACATCTAAAGATGTGAAGAGTACTGAATTATTGGTTTGGAAAAGATATAGCAATCCAGGGGCTTAGGGAGGGTCCCAAGTACCTAATACCAATGCTTAGTCTTTGTAAAGGGCTTTAGATTTTTCGAAGTATTTTCATATCCATTACCTTCTTTGATCCTTACAGCACTGGTTGTGAGGTAGATAGAACATTTTACAAATGGGGAAACTGAAGCCTTAAGAGATCGACACAGAGAAAGTCAGTGGCAGAGTTTGGGCTGGAAACCAGGTCTCCCGATTCACAATCCCGTGGCTTTTCCACTAAGCTACATGCTCTGTCTCCCCTAGCTCGGCACAACTCCTATCCCGGTACCGTCCTCGAGCAGCTGTCATTGCTGTCACCCGTTCTGCTCAGAGTGCACGCCAGGCCCATCTATGTCGTGGTGTTTTTCCTGTGCTCTACCAAGACCCCCCAGAACCCATCTGGACTGATGATGTTGACCGACGTGTTCAATTTGGCATTGAAAGTGGTGAGGATTCCACAGCTTTTCCCAAGTTTCTGCTTTCTTCACCCAAGACAACCCTAGTCTCTCTCCCTAGTGCCTTCTAGGCATGTTTCCATGGCAACTCTGGGATACCATCCCTCCACCTCCCCCAACTCCTCTCCTCCCAAGACCCTTTATTAGACCTCTTTTGTATACGAGAAGCCACCTAACCCAGTTGACATGAAAGCATGTGACAAACAGGCTGATTTATTTTCTTCCCTTGAATCTGGAGAAGAGCTAGTACATAATGCCATCACCTTACGTTGTTGGGGAGATTTTGTGTTATCGCAGGCACCAGGCAGATGGAACTGCACACTAACTTAGGGACCAGTTTTGTACTAGGGCAATTCGATTGAGGGGACAACTCAAGGCTATTGCTGTATAGGCAACTGCTACGTACCTGACATATAGCTATAACAGAAGTTATTCATGCTAAGAAGTTGCTAAGCATGCTTGCTTTTATATCGTAGGAGGAAGGCAAGTGCTGTTAAGAGTCCTCTAAATGTTTCTCTCCAGAGACAAAGCCCCATTCACCCCACCTTAGGTGTGGTTCTGCTCAGGAAGACAACAGTCGGGAAAAGCAGCCTTTAGCTACTGGCCTAAAAAACACTTATGACAGCTTACATAGTATTAATGTCAGTTACCTCATTCAAAGCATCTTTACCTCCCACCCCCATTCTCTATCACCAAGGCAACACAGGTGGGATTGAGAAGCTATTAAGGCAACAATGCTCCCTTCCAAATTTATCATGCTCACTGGCATCCAGTGAATCCTTATAGTACTATAGGTCCCTGGGGATTAGTGGGGGTAGGGGTGGGAAGGTTGGGGAGTGGGTAGGGGAATATGGTGTGATTGTCTCTGTCCCACATCCACTCAGTGACTGAGAATTAATTTTTATTACTCAGATTGTCCTAGGTATAGTTTCACCCCCTCCCTCTTCTCTACCCAGGGAAGCTCCGTGGTTTCCTCCGAGTTGGGGACCTTGTGATTGTAGTGACAGGCTGGCGACCTGGCTCGGGCTACACAAACATCATGAGGGTGCTAAGTGTATCCTGAGTCTCCATGTTCCCATAATCTATCCACCTGTGCCTGAACCCTCAGGACTATATTCCAATGTAGGTGACTTCCCCCACCCAATATTACACCCCTTTATATAGACCCTCCCCCAACTCTAAAAGATAATTCCTCCACTTGCCACCCACATGCTGAAACTTCATCCCTTTGGAAACCTTCTCAGAGACCACAGCCCCTTTCTAGTTGCTACGTCCTGTGCCCTGTGCCTGGGGGCACTCCTCTGTCACCAGGTTTCCTAGTTCCTTGAAACTTCTTGGAAGTGTTCAATAAAATATCCATCATCCTCAAATGTGCCTGACGATGATTGCATCCAATCCCCACCTGGCCCCTAAAATGCCCTAAGTCATTGGTCTCAGCTCAGCTGGTTAATTCCTTCTGCCGGAGTTCCTCTTACCCACTCAGTAGTGGGAATGAGAGATGATATACAGGAGAGGGCAACATGTGTTCAGGGGATCCCAGAATTCCTTAAGTAGAGAAAGTAATGACCCTTTCTCAGAAGGTTCAAATCCTGCACCCTGTAGCATTAACTCATTAGCTGCTGCCAATATTGAAAGAACAGCTGGACTCATAGAATCCCAAGGAACAGAGCTGGAACAGACCTTAAAACTGATCTAGTCCTGATTCTGAGGTTTAGAGAAAAGAGGTCATTAGCCCAAGACAACCTAAATAGTGAGTGGGAATCAGGATTTGAAACCAGCTCCTCTGGCCCCAGTTCTAGCATTGCTTTTATGACACCACAATATCTCACTCCAAGCTAGAGAAGGAAATGATATTGGGTGGCGCTGACATCTGGGCCAGTCCCAAAAGTCATCACCAACTTCCTTTCTCATCTTGCCTGCTGTCCCCCAGACAATGCTCGCCCCTCCTCTTCTTCTTCAGTGAACACCCTGTTATCATTTGCTTAAATGCCTTTCCCCTAATCTAGTGTTCATATGCTTATCCTAAAGCCCACTGCTGTACCCCATGCACACCAGGAGCCAAAAGGGACATATTTTTCTTTTTTTTTTAATATATATTCAACTATCTGTAAACAAACATTAAAAAAAACCAATAAAATAATTCCTGCGCACACACACACACACACACTAAGAATCCCAGAGCCCAGAGCTTGGCAGGGGAGCTTTATGCCAGGGTTCTGGCTCTTGTTCTTCCTAGGCTAATGTTATGGAAAGGGAAGACAAGGACAGAGGGGGAGGTTGAGGGGCTTCCTGTATCCCTGAGAAGGCAGAGGTGCTGGCTGGTCTGCCCCTCCCCTACCCTGTTCCCATCTTTCCCCCACTCCACTTGGATTCTCACCCTTTCCCCACTCTCTCACAGCATAGGAAAAAAAGACACCTAAAAGTAAAAACTGCCCCCACGCCTACCCCAGGTGGCCCTTCCATCCCCCCATGGGGATGGGGAACTGGAGTCTTAGTATTGCTGATGGAGCTAGGCAAGGGCCACAGTGCTGGCAAGAGGAGAGAAACCCTCTTTGTCTTTACCCCTCCCCCTAAGAGAGAGGGCAATACATAAATAAATCATTAATTACCTAAGGATTCAGCTGCTAGGGCTCCTAGGCTGGCACATTCATTAGGGAGGGGCTGGACATTCCCCATCCCCAGGGGCACAACTGGTTAGGAGCATAGGGAGGATGTGGCTCTTTGTTCACAAGAAGATTTTTGTACCACAAAGATAGGATAGAGGAAAGCTGGCAAGAGATACCCGTTTGGGCAACAGGTATTTGTATTCACTGAGAGGGCCGTAGACGGGTAGGTGCCTACAAATGGCAGTGATGAGAGCAGAGGCGGAATGCCCAAACAAGGGGCATGAGGCCTGTGGTTTTGGCAGTGGTGGGGGAACAGGAAGGTAGCCACACTAGGCAGTTGATGGGGTGTCTGCCCCGAAAGGGCTCATGAGTAGAGGGATGCAGGAGCTGGGAGAACAGAAGACATCTTTCTACCTGGCAGTGATGAGGATAAGAAGATCCTCATGCCTTGTTGAGTGGGGAAAAGGGCAAAGTGCCTATATCTGGGAAGGTCTATGGCCAGGGAGATGCTCTAAGCAAAGGGTATGGAGATACTTCTATGTGGCAGTGATGGAGACACGTCAGGCAGGGCTATTTCCACTTAGCAGTGAAGGGAGACATCCAATCCACAGTGTGTGATGCTTTGTTCGTGGTACCCATAGACATCAAAGCACCCACACCTTCTCTCACAATCAAGGCTAGATGTACCCAGGAGTTCTCACATGTTAGCAGGAAGTTGGGGGCCCTTGGTGGTACCCGGATCAGCGGCAGGAGGCCTGAGGGGCTGGGCGGTACCTGGGATCCTGGATGAGAGCCCCAAGGGAGGCAAGCGCTCGCCTCCTGAGCCCTTGCGCCCGGGGGAGCCCTCCCCAGCTGCTCGGTGAGGAAGTGAAGGTTGTGATGCCGAAAGTGGCCGACCCCTTGGCCCCAGCCGCCGTCCACCCCCACCAGGCGGGGGACCTAACAGGGAAACCTGTGAGCGGCCTGCCCGGGATAAGCTGGCGTGAAGAGTCCGGGCTGCTGGTGCGGGCAGGCGGGACGTTGATGCCCAAGGACCTCGAGCCAACAAAGGGGGTCCCCGAGCAGGCACCAGGGGTGAGGCCAGTGAGCCACCTGATCGACGAGCAGAGCAAGCAAGAAGAGCAGCGGGAGAGTCTGGGGAGAGGGGCAGAGGTGCCCCATGATGGGTTAGAGCAATGGCCACATTAGAGGTGACTGCAGCAGCCTGTAGCGGGGCATGGACCAGGGGTTCCCACAGCACTGGCTTCCCACTCAGGCGAGCACCAGCGCCTGGGGCCAGCCCCCTTACTCCCCGGGCCATGTCCCGGTCATGCTGTACCAGATGCTGTTCCATGATTCCACCACCACCACTTCCTGGACTGGGTTCTGAACGCTTCCGCTGAAGCAGGGAATTTTTCTTTCCTAAGGATGTCACAGATAAGGCGGTGTCAAAGGATGACAGGGTCTGAGTTGGTAAGGGGAGATCTTCAGATGTGTCTCACCCATATGGGATAAAAAGTAGGCATTTATGGGGTGGTATTGGGCACATCCTATTTAAAGTTAAGGGGGAGGGGGAAACCCTGAACAAAGTCAAAAGTAGGACAGAGAGATGGGACCTGGGCTAAGGGGTGAGCCTCCAAGCTGCAGAATGCAGTGTGGCCAGGGGTAGGATGGGAAAGATGGCACTGCAAATGTGAGCAATGGGCCATGAGCAGGGAAATAGAGGGAAGGAAAGGCCAAATGTTTGGATTTTCACTCAAGGGGAAAAAAGAAAGAAAGAGAGACAGAGAGAGAGAGAAAGAGCCTCACCATTTAGGGTGGATGAAGTAGGGACTCACCAATTCGGTGCAACCTGTCCATGGCCACTGTCTCAAAGGCTCTCCGCATCATGGGGAATTCTTCTAGTACCGCATTAAAGTGGTCCACACTGAGTGAGTAGAGGCGACAATAGGTGTCAGCCCTCACGCTAGCTGTTCTCCTGCCCCTAGTCAGTAGGCAGATTTCTGAGGGTAAAGGAGAGGGGCAGGGTATCAGCATCCCATCATCCACCTGAACTCTCATATCCACCTCTTAGCATGACCTCCCCCAGCACTGCTGCTCTCTACTGTAGGAGCAAAATCTGTGGTTTGAGAACAAGGATTGCTTTCCCTTAAGGGATACTTACTAGAATTCTCTGAGGACATGATATAAATTTTTTCACAGTTCCTTCTGGGGTCTCTCAAATGCTCTGATAATCCCCCAGCTCCTACTAATAGAAAGGTTCCTGATCTCTCTTATTTCCCTACCCTCTTCTCCCGCTGTTGCTATCTGGAAGAGAGAGCATTTCACTTGGCCCCCCAAAAAAGAGCTGTTGATGAGGCAGGGATTCCCGGGCCCCAGATATAGCCTTGTTTCCCAACTGAACTGCCAGCCTCACACTTCTCTGTTCCTCATTTGTTGTTCCTACGGGTTTATGAACCTAGGGCATGCTGTATGTGTCTATGTGTCTCTATACTCTTTTGTTCCCAGAGTACCACTAATGAGCGCACTTTTTTTCTAAGTGAAATCAGGTTCAAATGAATATCAAAGGTAAGCTTGAAAGGAAAAACCTAAGTGCCTCAGATCTTTTTTAGCACTGCCCCCAAGATATTTTTGCTCTCACCCACTGGAGCTGCCTCTTTAGGACGTAGTGCACCAACCCTCCCCCCCCCAGAAAAAAAGAAAAAGAAAAGAACATGGAACCTAGGACTGGTTCCACCTTTATCTTTAAGTTCCCTTGTTTTCCCATTATATCTTTTCCCCACTTCTATCCCAGTCCTGCTTACCCCCAAAGTAAGAGCCATCAGTGAGACGAGTGTCCCGGGCACCCCGAGTCAGCACACTGAGTAGTCCATGCTGGATGAAGTACATCTTTCTGCCCACTGAGCCCTCACGAACCACGAGGTCACCTGGTTGGAAGACCTCAAATCGAAGTTTGGTGAGCACGGCAGTAACAAAGCTAGGGTCAGCATGAGCAAACAGGGGCATGTGGGCCACCAGGCCCCTACAGGTGAAGTTAATGATCTCCTGGGCAGAGGGAAAAGGTGAGGTCAGTTAGGTTATCACTCACTGGGAAATTTTCATATTCAGGACAGAGAACCACCCACCACTGAACATAATCAGCTTCAAAGACCCCAACCTCTTAAGAGGAATGAAAGAGATAGGGTCAGTATGGGAAACATTACTCTAAGACTCTACCTTCAGAGAAGCTATCCCCTGAAGATGCCGCCTAACCTTAGAAGTTCCTGTTGCTCAAAGTTCCCAGTCATCCCACACTAGGATCTCCTGTCCCCCCTACATTACTCAGCATCATTCAGTACCCCATCCCCATCTCAAGAGTGTTATCCTCTACCCCACCCTACCTCACGCAGTGGCTCACTCAGCTCCCCCAGGATGCTCTCCTCATCAAACATTTTGCCCTGGTAGCGATGTTCATAGTATTCATGGATGCGCTGACGGGTATCAGCTGGCAGTTTGTGGAAGGACATGTACTGCTCCACCTGCTTATACTGGAAGCACCAGCCCCACCCATACAAAGGCCATCAACACAGGGATATGGACACATTGACAAAGACAAGAACACAAGGACCCAAGGACATAAAGGGATATGAGGACATAGATATGGAGATAGGGGCATGGAGACCCACACAGACATGAAGACAGGTGCATAGAGATAATGATATGGGAATATGTACATAGAGACAGGGTCAGGGACACACAGGGATGGAGAGACAGACATGAGGACATAGAGTGACAGAGACACACAGACACAGCGAAGAATAGAGAAAAGTAGATACAGCAAGGGCACAGACCTAAAGGCACATGTGGGCACGGAGACACAATCATAAGATCACACAGAAACAGAAATATGGAAACAAAAGTCAAAGGGCACAGACAAGAAGGCACGAATACAAAGATATCAACACAGAGGTACACAAGCATTAGAGAATGGAATTAGTGGAAGATGCCATGTGTAAAGTACAAGGGGACCCAGACATAGATATACCCAGATATGAGGAAACATGGAACCCACAGGCAAGGGGTCAGAGACCCCAAACACAAGAAAACAAACATGGAGACAAAGCAAATAGATGGGGAGAAGGGGAGGGGCAAAGATGTAGGGACCCAAAAGGGCACAATTTAGAATGGGCATCCAAGTAGGATGTCCATTCCCCAATGTTCTGCACAAGTTGGGTTCACCTCCACCTCTACCCCTCTCTTTACCCCTGCTGACCTTCTCTTGGTACTGGCGACGGGATGAGTCAAGAGACTGGATGAGGGCAGTGGCATGACCAATGAACATGGCATAGCACGTGGCACCCACAATCATGCTAAGCATGGTGAGCCAGACATCTGGCATGCCCTGAGGTGCTTGTTGCCCATAGCCTATGCATAGCATGTGGCTCATGGCTTTGAAGAGGGCATGAGAATATTGACGGCCCCACGAGTGGTTCTGAGGAAAAAGAGAGTGGGGCTGAGTCACCAAGGGGCCTGGATCTCTTACCCTCTAAATTTTTTCTGCTCTTAGTCGTTGATTCAACAGCCTCTTTGCCTTGCCCCTAACATCACAGACAGAGTTATGGCCCTT
>NW_020952880.1:0-6186 GCF_900497805.2 Vombatus ursinus | reverse complement strand
CAGACTATATTCTACATAGCCGTCAAAGTGATTTTCCTGAAGCACTTATCTAAAGATGTCATCTTCATGTATGGGGAACTTTAGTGGCCTGTTATTGCCTCTAGGTTAAAATGCAAACGTCTGTCTTGGCATTTGAAGCCATTTATAAATTGATTATTCTCCCTACACTCCCACTAAGCCAGCTTTCTTTCAGATCCCAATACTCATGAAATTTCATTTCCCATCTCTTTGCTCAGGCTGTCCACCACATCTAAAATTCTCACCTTCCTCGCCTTCACCCCTTGTTGTCTCTAGTTCCATTACATATCCCCTCCTGCATAAGGCCTTTAATGAGCCCCCAGTTGTTAGTGCCACCCATCATTTTGTATTTATTTTTATGGATCCTATTTTTCCTTATCTGTTAACATGTTGTACTTCACCTACCCCCAACAGAAAGTAAGCCCATTGCAGGCAGGCACTATCTAGCTTTTGTACTTGTGCCTGCCCACAGGTTGGCACTAAATTTTTTGTTGTTGTTGATTGTTTCATTAATAGGAAGATTAGCTCCAAAGCTCTATTTGTTTTGAAGTGAAGTAATAGTCTGTATATTTTCTACAGTGGAGCTGTCTGTGTTGAAACTCTAGAGATTAGCTCTTCTCTAAGAGAGAGGTTTAATTCTTCGATCCAGAAATGAAACATCTGGGAGTAGCAAGCAGCTCCTTAAAGACTAATTCAAAGTTCATTTTAGGCTTTGTTGGATTTGTCCCAATTCTGATTCCCTGATCCAGTCACTTGTTGTTACAGCGGCCCAGGGAGAGCCCTGTGGATTCCTATTTGGGCTAACTGCATTACATGAGTGATAGCTTCACTTATGTAAGGTTCTGGGAGTACTTGTAGTGTCCAGGGCCAGTGATGGATAGTTCTTGCTGTTAGTAATTCATTCGCTTTCCGACTCTACGTTCTTTTGGCACCTATTTACTTATCAGTTGTTTTTAATCTCTTGTCCTTAGCTATCAGAGAATTTGGGAGAATGATGGTTTTATCTCTCCACTTATAAATTATGATAACATTACAGACTATGATTAAAATAAAAGGGCTTCTGTACTTTTCAAGCAAAGAATTGTGTTGTGAAGGGGAGATTTAGAAAGTAATATAGGGAATAACATAATATCATAGGAAGAATATTAGCTTTAGGTCATATTTCCATCCCTCAATCAGTAAACATTTATTAAGTGCCTGCTGTGTGCCAGGTACTATTCTGAGTGCTGCACATTGGATCAGGAAGTATGTAGTAGTGGACTTGGAATCAAAAGATATGGAAACTCTGTGACTTTGGGCAAGTGACCCTTCTGGGACTTAGTTGCCTTAACTGTAAAAATAAAAGGTTTCGATTAGATGGTTTCTAAAGATCTTCCAGGTCTAGATCTTAAAAAATAGTTTGATGAGGTGATTTTCAGTGAGGGAACTTTAATTGCCCCAAGCACTCAGTTATTCAAGGTCTTGGTTCTTGAATTAAGGTTACATGACATCAGAATTTGAAGTTTGAGGAGGGCTGCTAAGAATGAAAGAGATGTTTTGAGATAACATAGAATGGAGGAGAGCCAAAGCTACATGAGCAAATAAAGGAAAAGAGGGTTATGTTTCTCAAGAGTTGGGCAAAACAGAAAACAATTTTTTGATGTTTGGGTTTGTAGTTTATTGCTGCCTCTGTATAAAAATGCATCACCCAATTAAGCCAGAGCATCTGTCTAACAATAAGGCCATTTTGTCCCACAATAACAGTTATTCAGTTATTCAGGAGAGAGACACTGATTCATTGCAGAAAGTCAATTGAGGCAGGAATTTCTTTCAGGATAAGAAAGGTACATATTACTGTCCACCTTTCTCCTTTTCATTGTTCCCTCAAACAATCTCTTATTTGATTGAGCATTCAGAAATTATTAATTCATGACATATTTGATAGAACTTTGGAGAGGGTGGGATGGGCGGTAGGGAAAAAAGGCCTTCACTATTTAAAGACCTTCAGAGGTGTGGCCAATTTTTATCCAGCCAATTCCAAACTCTTCTTCAAATTCAATCAGAGAAATAAGGGGACAAAAGACATAGATCCATTTTTACCTTCATGACATGGTTACTTCATAACTTTTGTTATTAGTTCTTTGCTTTCTGTGGTGGGGGAGGAGTGATCAGTTGGTCAAAGATCAAATACCACTTTGCGCTTGTAAAGAAACTTGGTGTTTCCACTGTCATTGAACAATTATACCTGGACCCTTTGCTGAATGGTTGGCATTTCTCCATTCAAAATGACTTTTCATTCTTTAGTGTTTTCTCCTTGATCCTATAACATAGGTATAGGGATGAGAAGTCATGAAGGTAATGTGAGTTGGACTAGACATGATTATATATTTGTAGATCTGTAAAGGAAATTGAAAAAACAAAGAGAAGAAATTATCATAGAAATACAAGTCACAATTATACTTTTTAAAGTTTCATATTAATGCCAAAGGCTATATATTTATTGAGAAAATGTTTTTTGATTCAACAAATAAGTACAAAAACTTCTGGGTGGAATTGTTAATCGAATATGGCTATCCCTTTGCACTGGAGTATTATGGGATTATGTCCTACAAAAATAATACAAAATACATAGCAAATCCTGTGGGATTTAAAGATTCTATGTGATTTAATTTCATGACATTATAAATGTACTTTCTGACCTAAAAAAAATTGGGAATTGAGAAAGAGAGTAGGTATGAAGAGACTTATACAAAGAAGGAGGAAGTAGATGAGAACCATTATGAGGAGCAGGGGGGAAAGGGAATAGAACTTTGGTGTTCTAATGAATTCAAAAATACAATAATTTTAAAGTAAACAAAGAGGTAGAAGAGAGGGAAAAAGAAAAGTATGTTATATGAATTGATTTAAAATAAAATTCATACATAAAGTGGTAAACATGTCAAATTAGTAAGGACCTAGTTACTTTTCTTCATGTATGAATATTTATATTGATAATTTAGTTCATTTGGTAAGAATTATTGGAGAGGGATTGTGATAAAGCTATTTTGGAGGGTGAGGGTGGGGAGGGCAAGGAGGGCAATAGAGAAAAAGCTGTGATAAAGCTAGATTTGAAGGAAGGGTCACAATAAGTCGTAGTTGGTTACCTGAAGGAGGATAACTCGGATCTGCTTGAATAGAGAGGCAGTGAGATGAGGGCAGTAACATGTTGAACCTGGTATTAAAAAGACTTGAATTTGACTCTTGCTTTTGATGCTTATTAGCTTTGTGACTGGAGCAAGTTATTGAGCCTCTTTAGTCCTCAGTTTCTTTATCTATAGAATAAAGGGCTTTGACTAGCTGGTCTCCAAGGTCTCTTGTAGCACTAAATCTTTTTATTCTATGATTATTCTGTGTCATCATACATAGGTATACACATCTATCTCACAGCATTGTTGTCAGGGTAGCTGACATGTTATGCACAGTGCTTGGCAACAATTAAAGCCCAGAAATATCAGCTATTTTAAAGTCATTCCTGTGCAGAGTTTCGGAATGAAAACAAATAAGTCTTAAGCAAACATTTATAATGGGTTGCATTTTTGTTTACTTAAAGGATGTTTTACTTTTAACTAATTTTAGTGAAAACCAAATCATCTTAGGTTCTTTCAAATAAAAGGCATTGATGAATGAATGAGCCAGCTTTTGAGATGCAGACTTTTTCTTTAGTCTGTTACACCTTCCATGAAATTCATAAAAGGTCATGCCCTGGTCTATTATATGTTCACCCAGGGTTGGAACAATATGTTGTGTTTCAGCAATTGCTTTAGAAGGCATTTATTTTAATCTTTTGAAAAGTTGTTTAAACTCTCAGTTTTGTATGTCCCATGTGTCCGGCAAACTTGACTCTGCCTTTTGGCCCAAATCACAGAGTAGGGCAGGACCAGATGAGTAATGCTTGTGTTGGTTCAACTCTTTGGCGAACCATTCTGTGCAGCTGTGGTTCCGAGTTATTGGAAAACCTGGGCTTTGATTGAGAGGCAACAGCTGGAATCTGGCAGGTTTATTACAATAAAATAAAACAACATTCCCCCTCCCCCCTAAAAAATACCCACAGACCAAAAAATCGTTCTGTACTGACCCAAGACCCAGTTGCAGCAGCTTTATTCCTCCTGCACAATTTAATCCACTCTCCTATCTTTTCCTTTAAAGGAACAATGAACAAAGAGAGACTGGAAAAACTTGGCAGGGAAACTGCTTGCAATGCATTCAGCGTTCTCTATGGACTGCAAAAGAAAAACCACCTTTGTATTTGTATTGGTCAGTAGAGGAAGGTAGCAACACAACTGAACTCCTCTTTGACAGTGATGTGAAATCAACAGTGAATTACATTTTTCTCATTTCCATTTCTTGCCCCATCTCTTACTCATAAATACTCCTCCTCTCAATAAAAATACCTTTTCTTTTGCTTTGTTGCATTTATAAACCAGATGACTAATACAATTCGAACACAATGAAAAAGGATCTGTTTTAAAAAAAAAAAGCCTGTCTGATTTTCTAATTTGTTTTTTGATTTAAACTTGGCTAATTGAAGGAAAAGAACACAAATAGACTACTTTACCATGGTTCTCATAATTGAGTTAAATGTCTAGACTGGGTTTTTTTTGTCTTTTTTTTTTAACGATTTTCTTAATGTGGGGTCATTATTCCAATGTCAGCTTAACGACCACATTAAATTTTTTGTAAGCAAATAGTTGACATATGGGAAAGGGGGATGTAATTTGACAGAATGAAAAGTGTGCGTTAATCTTTATGTTTAAATAGAAAACTCACTATGGGCAAATATTTATTGAGTGCCTACTATAGGTAGGTCACTGTAGGTCTGTTAATGTCTTGGTTATATTTAGGGATTTATACATATTATCAGTGAAAAAGTAGAAAAATCTATAATAGAATTCCCTTAAAAATAAATGTTTGCATTATTTTATATTTTTAAAATTTACCATAAGTGACGTGTGTTGGTCAAATATATTAAAAGTTTTACAAGTCCACATATAGAATTCCTTTAAAAAAAAAAAGCCAGTACTCATCCTCTTATCAGGTCAGGTGTACTTCCATCTTTCTCAAAGTTAGACAACAGATATCTCAATTTACTAATTATGGCTTTCAATTTTCAAAACATGCATATTGCAATACAAGAATATTTTGATTATATAAGGATGAATAATGTATTTCAATTAAACTTTTTAATTTTTTTGTCTTTAAATCTTTCTTATTTTGAAAATACATTCTGAAACTTCCACTGAAATGGCACTCAGATTACAAAACAAAATGTAGGTGAATTTTTATAAAAACTACAGACCCTAGTATTTTACAGAATCTCAGAGTTGGGAGGAACCTACAGGCCCTTCTTTGTTAATTCCATAACTGTACAAGCACCCCTCTCCAACATACCAGCTTTTCTTGAAGACCTCCAGTGAACCCACCACCTCTTAAAGCAGCACCTTCTTCTGGACAACTAATCATTAGGAAGTTTTTCCTTATCTCAAGCCTCTGATTGCCATTGCTCCACATTTTGCTCTTTGAGGCTGAACAGACAGTCCTTTCCCTAATTATTCCTTTTCAGCCCAGAACTGTCACCTCCCTAGTCCTGGATCCTATGTTTTTCTTAATGTAGTCCAAGGATGCATTAGCTTTTTTGACTATCAGTATCCCATTGTTGATCCATAATGAGCTTTTAAAGTTGACTAGATAACTGAGATTTTTTTGGATGAGCCACTGAACACCATCCTTCTCCCATCTTGTATTTGGGAAGTTGATATTTTGGACCCACGAGTAAGAGTTCACATTTTCTCTATTATATTGCATTGTTTAGATTTAGCTCAGTGTGCTAACTTCTAAAGATCTTTTCTGAATCCTAAATCAAGTGTGCAGTATTTTAGCTTTTCTTTCCAAATCTGTACCTTCTAATAATATAAAAAACATACCATTATTGTCTTTATCCAAGTCAGTGATTAGATAGATATATTAGTGAAAATCTCTAGAATGTTTTCCCAGACATTTCCCAAGCTGATATCAAACTATTAAAACTCTTTGGTTCTGCCCGTTCATCCTGTTCTGAATTCACCTAATTAGCCCACATTTCTCCATCTTTTTTGACAAGAATAACATAAGCAACTTTGTAAAATGCTTTGCTAAAATATAGGCAAATTTTAT
>NW_020952879.1:0-36639 GCF_900497805.2 Vombatus ursinus | reverse complement strand
CAGACTATATTCTACATAGCCGTCAAAGTGATTTTCCTGAAGCACTTGTCTAAAGATGTCATCCTCATGTATGGCGAACTTTAGTGGCCTGTTATTGCGTCTAGGTTAAAATGCAAACGTCTGTCTTGGCTTTTGAAGCCATTTATAAATTGATTATTCTCCCTGCACTCCCACTAAGCCAGCCTTCTTTCAGATCCCAATACTCATGAAATTTCATTTCCCATCTCTTTGCTCAGGCTGCCCACCACTTCTAAAATTCTCACCTTCCTCGCCTTCACCCCTTGTTGTCTCTAGTTCCATTACGTATCCCCTCCTGCATAAGGCCTTTAATGAGTCCCCAGTTGTTAGTGCCACCCATCATTTTGTATTTATTTTTATGGATCCTATTTTTCATTAACTATTAACACATTGTATTTTACCTACCCCCAATAGAAAGTAAGCTCATTGCAGGCAGGCACTATCTAGCTTTTGTACTTGTGCCTGCCCACAGGTTGGCACTAAATTTTTTGTTGTTGTTGATTGTTTCATTAACAGGAAGATTAGCTCCAAAGCTATATTTGTTTTGAAGTGAAGTAATGGTCTGTATATTTTCTACAGTGGAGCTGTCTATGTTGAAACTCTAGAGATTAGCTCTTCTCTAAGAGAGAGTTTAATTCTTCGATCCAGAAATGAAACATCTGGGAGTAGCAAGCAGGTCCTTAAAGACTAATTCAAAGTTCATTTTAGGCTTTGTTGGATTTGTCCCAATTCTGATTCCCTGATCCAGTCACTTGTTGTTACAGCAGCCCAGGGAGAGCCCTGTGGATTCCTATTTGGGCTAACTGCATTACATGAGTGATAGCTTCACTTACATAAGGTACTGGGAGTACTTGTAGTGTCCAGGGCCAGTGATGGATAGTTCTTGCTGTTAGTAATTCATTCGCTTTTCCGACTCTACGTTCTTTTGGCACCTATTTACTTATCAGTTGTTTTTAATCTTTTGTCTTTAGCTATAAGAGAATTTGGGAGAATGATGGTTTTATCTCTCCACTTATAAATTATGATAACATTATGGACTATGATTAAAATAAAAGGGCTTCTGTACTTTTCAAGCAAAGAATTGTGTTGTGAAGGGGAGATTTGAGAAAGTAATATAGGGAATAACATAATATCATAGTAAGAATATTAGCTTTAGGTCATATTTCCATCCCTTAGTCAATCAGTAAACATTCATTAAGTGCCTGCTGTGTGCCAGGTACTATTCTGAGTGCTGCACATTGGATCAGGAAGTATGTATAGTGGAAAGAACCCCGGACTTGGAATCAGAAGACTTTGGGCGAGTTAACCCTTCTGGGACTTAGTTGCCTTAACTGTAAAAATAAAAGGTTTTGATAAGATGGTTTCTAAAGATCTTCCAGGTCTAGATCTTAAAAATAGTTTGATGAGGTGATTTTCAGTGAGGGAACTTTAATTGCCCCAAGCACTCAGTTATTCAAGGTTCTTGAATTAAGGTTACATGATGTCAGAATTTGAAGTTTGAGGAGGGCTGCTAAGAATGGAAGAGATGTTTTGAGATAACATAGAATGGAGGAGAGCCAAAGCTACATGAGCAAATAAAGGAAAAGAGGGTTATGTTTCTCAAGAGTTGGGCAAAACAGAAAACAATTTTTTGATGTTTGGGTTTGTAGTTTATTGCTGCCTCTGTATAAAAATGCATCACCCAATTAAGCCGGAGCATCTGTCTAACAATAAGGCCATTTTGTCCCACAATAACAGTTATTCAGTTATTCAGGAGAGAGACACTGATTCATTGCAGAAAGTCAATTGAGGCAGGAATTTCTTTCAGGATAAGAAAGGTACATATTACTGTCCACCTTTCTCTTTTTCATTGTTCCCTTATACAACCTCTTATTTGATTGAGCATTCAGAAATTATTAATTCATGACGTATTTGATAGAACTTTGGAGTTAGAAAGGACTTCACAGGCCATCTAGTTCAAACTGCACCTGAATCAGCATCCCTTCTACCACATACTCAACACCTAGGCCTCTCTTGAAGCCTTCCAGTGCATTATTGAACACCTCCAGGTGTTTAGGGCAGTGTAGTTACAGAGAACAATAGAAGTAAAAATAGAATCATTGCCCTCATCTTCTCATCATCTGGGTAGAAAAGCCAAATCCGGTGACTATAAAATGAAAATGAAAATGAATCATTCAAGCCAGCATATGAGAAGTGCAGAATGAATGAGAGGTGTTCAGAGGTAGGGCTGGTAGAATGGTTGAGGGGGAAGAGCCACACAATAGGGATTCCAGGATAGCTCTTAGTGTGACCAAGTCACCCAACCTCTCTGGGCCGCAGTTTCCTTATCCATGAACTGGAGAGGTTGAACTAGAGGGCCTCTGTGTTCTGCCCTGTTGCTATAGGCAATGGAGAGTCTGACATTTTTGAGTAAAGGAGAGTATAATGAACTCAGTGTTTGAGGAAGATTAGTTTGTTGGCTGTATGTGATTAATTAGGGAAGTTAGAGACTAGAGGGTAGGAAGACTCACTAAGAGATTGTCACCTATGAATCAAATTCTAGTTCTTGGGCATTGAAAGCCTTTTACAGTGGAGCTCAACTATGTTTTTCCAGGTGGATGTCAATCCTTCCTTATGAATTTACTCTACACTCAAGTTAAAACTTGGCCCATAGGATGATTTGTGTTCATTTATCCTTGCTATAACTGTACCCCTCCTGGAATGTTGAATTTCACTTCATTCTTTAAAGTCCAGCTAATATTCCACTTGCTCTAATAAGCCTTTCCTTTCTACCTGTGGGCCTCCTGTGTTATCTTGCTTGCATGCAGTAGGACAAGCATAAGGGGACAGAAGCCTGGAGTCAGGTAATGGCAGTGGGAATTGGAAGAAAGAGGGAGATAGATATAAGGAATCATTTTTTAAAGGATGTAGTTAGTGCCTATGATGGGCTATGGGGGTGGGGGTTGGAGCAATGGAATGGGAGCAATTGGGAGTGGCACTAAGGTCTTTTACTAGAAGACTAGGTGAATAAGGGTGTCATTTGCAGAAATAAGGAAGTGAAGAGGTAGAAGGTTTTGTTTTTTTTTTTTCAATGAGGAAAGATGATGAGGACGTGCTAAGATTTTGGTAACATCGGGAAGGTCAAGTAAAAATGTCCATCAGGCTGTTGGATATAGGACATGGTAACTCATCAGAGAGAATGTAGGTTAGGATGGGGTGGGGGCACATATTGGGGATTTATCTATGAAAAGATAATAGTGGAAGTGAGTAAGATCTCTGAAAGAATGCAATAATAAAAAAAACAAACAAACACAAGATTGAGTGAGCTAGTGGGGACACTCATAGGGGGAAGGTGCAGAAGAAAAACCAAAGAAGGAGATGGAGAAGGTCAGTGATGTAGGGTAAAAATTCCATGTTGAAGGAGAACATAATTTCAAAGTAGTTGCCAGCGTCAGATGACTCAGAGGATGAGGGCAGAAAAAAAAAGCCACTGAATTTAGTGATTAGGAGGTCCCTGGTGACTGTGGAGGAAGCAAAAATGAAATCTAGCTGTGAGAGAATCTAGAAGATTTCATCCCTTAAAGTTTTACTTCTCTATGCTATGATTCCTTTATTAGATGAACTAAAAGTACACTAATCTCTCTTTTTTTTTTTACTTAAAAAAAGTTTTTTAAACTTATGTGATTAACATTCTCTTGTTGTAAATAGCAGCTTGGTTTCTGGCACTTGCCTTTTATGGTTTATTTAGGTTTTGATGCTTCCATAAGCATTTCCTCTTCTGTAGCTTAAAAAGGCATTGTTGAGACTCTGGGCGGCTAAGCTGATTGTTTAATTTTTTAAAAGAATTTATTTCCGTATTTCTCTTTCCCGGGTGAAAAATTAAAGCAAAACAGATTTCTAATAATTCTAGTCTTCCTTTCCCCTCTCCCTCATTTCCTCCCACTGCTACTGTGGGAACATATGAGACTGTCTGTGTCTCCTTAGAGAACATAAACCATGAGTTACCATCTAACTGTGGCTTGTTAATGAGGCTCCTCCGGAGATGTGTTACTGTGGGGATGAGGAAGGTGGTAAGGGGAGGGAAAAGGCAGGAGCTAGAGAATTTGAACTTGACATTTTAGTTAATCATTTTCTTAGCTGTTAAAATCCTCTGAAATAGCTATTTAAAAATTAATTCTGTGAAGCAAAGATACTGAAGGAAAAACAAAAAATTGGTGGAAAGTTTTTTAAGCATTGCATTCAAAAACTAAGTGAAAGATGTCTTTGGAGCAGGCTACACTTCTGATCATATCTTTCCTTTAGCAGTTATTAGGCAGTGCAGGGAAGCCTTTAGTAGGATAGCTGGGACCCTAGCCTCTAAGGAAAGAACTTCAGCCTAGATGAATTATGAGGGAGCAGCATTGCCTGGTAGAGCTTCACCTTCTCCCGGAAGCTTTCTTTCTTCCCTTCTGCTCCTCTGCCATTCTGATCATGGAAATGTGTTTTCTCAGAGAATGGAATCATAATCCTTGAGGCAGTGAGGCCACTAGTGACCAGTGGTGAATAGACACTTTTACCTGGAAATTTGGAGTGGTCATCTCAACTGCTTAGAACTATGACTGTTCTCACTGGTCCGTCTGCCATGGCAATATCTTAAGGTGCAGGAACGCTGCTAGGACAAACTATTTGAACTCATCTCCAAGATGAGTCTCTAGCGCTGAGACCCTTGCCCCAGTAGCTATGCCACTTAAGGCCGTCATCATGAATTCAACAAGAAAAATATAAAGAGAAGACTTTAGGATGAAAATTTAAAAAAAAAAATGGTCAGAGAAGGGATACTCTGGGCTTGTGAATTTTTGGGGGGAAGTTATCTTTGGCCTTCTCTAATTTTCCCATATATGGGCAAGCATTTTGAGTCACTGAATATGAAAACCTGCTTTTTTAGAAAAAATATTAAATGTTTCTGGGGAAAGTTAAACTTTAAAATAAGAGTTGAATTTGAAGAAATGGATAGCAAAATATTAGTAGAGTTTCATGAATTTCAAAGACTAAGACTTGTGTTTACACTGCAATTATTTCAAATGTATGGGTATGAATATAAAAGTTATTTAAACATCTTTTTTTTAAAACCTTGAAGAAAATCAGAATAGACCCTGGGCCTGATGATACTTCACTTCTCTACAATCAATTGATTTTAAAGACCAGACCCCATCCTAGGTGAATTTGCATCTCAGATCTAAGAAAGCACTTGCGATGGGAGCTCCCAGTGATGTGAGCATTTTGGTTAGTATAATAAAAGTGTATCTTGGAATGTTAACTACAGTGCACAGCTGGGATAGACCTGAGACAGATCATTCAAAAAGACTTAGTCTTCCGTCTCTTCTAATTCTGAATATTTCCACAGTTAATAATTAAAAGAAAAGAAAAGCAAAACTGAAAGCAGTTCTTTTAATATTGCGTTTCTGACTCCTCACAAAATATGTTGTGTGATTTAGTTCAGAAGCTAAACATTTAATTGGCTACCTTGCTTGATGAATAACCAGTGCACAAACTTTGGCAGGTATTTATTGTTATTTGACATGTGTTGAGTACCACCTGTGTGCCTGCTGATACACCACCACCCCCCCTGTAGATATAAGCTTTGCTTGAGGCTCTCCTTGTAAAACCAACCCAGGTAAATGAGAGCCAGAGTGATTTGGGCCCATTTAGTCATTGTTTGGGCCCTGATTGGCTCAGAGTGAATGTAAATCGAAATTGTTTCTGTTTAGGCCAGAAATTCTGAGGGTTCCCCTCCTGGGTTGTTTTTTTTTTTTTTTTTAACCTAGGTAAAAGAGACCATTCTCTGCCTTATTTCTTACCTAGTTTTTATCACTGAATGGGGATTACCTCAGTCAAACTGAGACCTTAGCTTAAAAAAGCCAGTCTCTGCTTCAGCTAGGGCCATCTCCACTCGGAAGATCTATATCTTGTCACTGAACCCAGATGGCTCTGGAGGAGAAAGTGAGGCTGGTGACTTTGCACAGCCCTCCCTCACTTAAATCCATTTCACCTGCAAGTCATGGCATTACCTTCCTGATTATGGTCCTCTTGGAGAATTAAGGACAAACAACAACAACAACAACCCAGGTAAAAAGCTCTTTTCTTTGGCTTGTCCGATAAAGGGACTGAAAGAGAAAGAGTTGCATACTGTTAATTTTCTCTTTCTTCACACTTCTACTGTTCTCTCTTTGCATTGAGACACTAGTATGCCAAATATTGGCCCAGTACTAGTGCCCACATAATATACATGACCTGGGCAGGAGATCAAATAACATGTTTTCCAGGAATCTCTGAAATGTGTGGTGCGCTACATAAAGCTTATTTTAGTCAACATGAGATAGATGTGACTTGAACCTCTGACATCTTCAGTCCAATTTTTTTCACCAGAATTTTTATTTTAACGAGACGGAGTATGCCTTTGATTTTCTGATTTAGTGAGCAATTAACACATTGAATGATGGGGTAGGAAAGTTCAATTGTTATTTTTTGTAGTTAATATGTACTTTGTGAGATTTTATTGTACAACAGTACCAATATTTTGTTTTCTCAGTTCACCAAATACTCATTTTTGTACATAGCCTTAAAATGTTTAGTGTTTGCTCACCAGTTAAATCTACAGAGGTAGAGGTAGTGTGGAGAGGGTGAGACAGAGAGTTAGGAAGATCTGCTGTCAAATCCTGCTGCAGGCAATTACTAGTTATGTAACCCTAGGCAAGTCACTTAAACTTTCTAAGCCTCAGTTTCCTTATTTGTAAGATGGGGATAATACTTGTAGTGTGTATCTCATAGGGTTGTTGAGAGCCTCAAAGAGGATTTATTAAATATTTAAGGTTTTTGTTATTGGTTAGTCATGCCTGACTTTTTGTGACCCCACTTGGGGTTTTCTTGGCAAAGGTACTGGAATGGTTTGCTATTTCCTTCTCCAGCTCATTTTACCAATGAAGAAACTGAGACAAACAGGGTGGAGTGACTTGCCCAGGGTCACACAGCTAATAAGTGTCTGAGGCCACATTTATTCTCAGGTCTTCCTGACTCCAGCCTCTGCACTTTATCTAATGTGCCACCTAGCTTCAAATTGCATTGACTTTTGGGATACCCTATATGTAAAATTACTATGTAAAACTTAGTGCTATGAAAATGGAAGTTTTTATTACTTACTGTGCCAAGGGAGAACCAGTTTTTCTCCCAGGTTAAAGCTGGCTACTATAGCATTGTAAGGTATTTCACTTTGAACACTTACCTGCCAGGAAAATCATTGTCTACTCTACAGTCACTGTCAATCTCTACTGTCATACACATATCAAGGCCTTTGCCCCAGGGCAGGGTCTAACATAAGTGATTCCCTTCTCCAGAGGCAGTTCAGTAGATAATGGAAAAGGAGGAAACACCTGTAGGGTAATGAATGTAAGAGAATGCAGTAAGCTGTCTTGGTCTATATAGCCCTGGCATAGAATCTGCTTCCATAGGCTTCTGCCTGATGATACAAATTGAGAACATGAATGACAGGCTTGATGATCACGGAGAAAATAACATTGACTGCTCTCATAACCAACCACTAAACTCAGGCAGCTAGTTGGTTCAGTAGATAGTGCTAAGCCTGGAGTCATGAAGTTGTTCAGTCATATCACTGAGCCACTTTACTGCCTCTGGAGTCAGGAAGACCAGAGTTCAAATCCTGCCTCTGACACTAGTTGTGTGACTCTGGGCAAGTCACTTAACCTCAGTCTGTCTCAGTCTTCTTATTTGTAAAATGGGATTAATAACAGTATCTTCCAGGGTCATTGTGAAGATCAAATGAAATTTATAATATTATCATATTATTTTATAATATAGCATATAATGATATTATAACATTATAATAGTACGTAACTGCTAGCTATTCTTATCAAGCCCAAAGATACCATGCCCCACATCTGTTGGCACAGTGGCATTTTCTCACAAGTGACTCTCCTTTATCTTCTACATTTTTCCTCCCCTACCCCATTTATTTTCTTTTTTATCCAGCTTTCGAAGTCATCAGTTCTGGGAGGTCTTGGTAACAGATTCTGTCTAGCAGTGGAGATCAGCACCTGCTCTGTAATTTAGTTTTAGGGAATTGCAGGATTCAATCCCATGTCTTCCTGATACCACAGCTAGCTTTTTATCCAGTATACCATGGCTTCCTCTGCCCTCTCCAAATCCTATTTTACTTATAATTTCACAGATCCTCTCCTTTCACTCCAATTTGAGGAATTTTTTTTTTCCTCGGGGTTTCAGCAATTGCCCTCTTGGGCCAGAAACCAGGAGTGGGGGCTGGGAAGTATTTCCTCCTGGTCCTATGGCCAAAGTAACCTTTTCTTCTGTTGTGGGGGCCCTTCTTTCAAGTGGTTTTTGGGACGGTTGGTGACAGTTTGTGGCTAGAGGGCGTGGGTGGGTCTATGCTTTCATCTCTTGGGTGGTTCTAAGTCTAATCTGTTGAAACAATGACCCCTGTAGGTTTGGAATATAAAGTTATTATAGGTGGATTGATCCATGGCTGGCTGTCTGAAAATTTCCCGTCTGTTTGCTTAACTTTGTGGAAGGTGAGGGTCTCAGGGGCCTAGACAGACATTCAGAGACTTGGTCTTTAGATCAGAGAGTTGCTCCTTTTTTGATCTTCCTTAGTACTAATGCCTTTCCTCTGAAATCATTTCGGATTTATCCTGTATATATCTTGTATGAACACAGCTGTTTGCATGTGTTGTCTCTCCCATTAGAATGTCAGCTCCTTAGACTTATATGAACTGATGCAAAGTGAAATGAGCAGAACCAGGAGAACATTGTACACAGTAACAGCAACATTTAACAAATTTAACATTTTACAATGATTGACTGTGAATGAATTAGCTATTCTCAACAATATAATGATCCAAGACAATTCGAAAGGACTTATGATGAAAAATGCTTTTCACATTCAGAAAAGAACAGATGGAGTTTGAATGTAGATCAAAGCATACTTTTCTAATCTTTATTTTTCTTGGTGGTTTGTTTTTTTTTTTGGTATGCATTTTCTTTTGCAGCATGACTAATATTTACATTTTTCAATGACTGCCAGTATATAATCTATATCAAATTGCTTGCCTTCTCAAGGAGGGAATTTGAAACTCAGCATTTTAATGAACAAATGTCAAAAAATTTTGTTTATATGTAATTAAGGAAAAAAATTAAAAATAAAAGAATGTCAGCTCCTTGAGAGCAGGGACTGGTTTTTTGTGTTTTTTTTTTGACTTTTGTTTGTATCCCTAGCACCTGTCACAATGTCTGGCATATAGTAAGAACTTATATGCTTATTGACTATTAAATACACTCCAAAAATTATTTCTTCACTCATTGGTAAAAAAAAAAAAAAAAACCTTTCCAGATAAAATATAACTAGACATTATAGTTTTGATTTCTATCCATCCTGGGGATTCCAAAGGAAACTAAGTTTCCCCAAAGAAGGGAACCCCCAGGTAGGTTTTTATAGCTAAAAGTTTTTATAACTAAAAGTTCTTATGAAACTTAATGAAAATGCTGACAATCCATACCATGATTATGTCCTTTGTTTTGTTTAACAACTTTCTTCTTTTTTTTTTGGTCTTTGTAACAAGGACTTATAGATAAGTGAATTAAAGAGTTTAATGGAGTAGACAGTATCTGTGATTAGTAACCTTAGCCTCAAAATGTTCCATTATTTAAAGGACTTATCAATTTAAATTAATTTAAATTAATGTGCAACATGCGATATTGGCTAGGAGTCAGGGGAAACCCTGGGTTTATAGCTTGTCTTTAGAGCCTGTTTGTATGACCAAGTGGAAGTCGTGGAACTGTCATTTCTTTATCCCTACCCTATTGTGGGGGTAACAGTACCTGCCTCAGATGTCTGCTGTGAGGATCAAAAGAGATAATCTATATAAGTAAAGCACTAGTTGAATGACTAAAAAAAATACAGCTGACTTGATGTTTTGATAATACGGTTTTTGATCTTATTGAAAAGCTAAGAGCAGAAGATTTGGAAGTAGAGGACGTGGGTTTGAATCCCACTCTACCGCTTACTCCCTGTGTAATTTTGGGCGGGTCACTCAGTTTCTTTGCTTGTTAAAAAAAGACTTGATGACCTCTCTCAGGTCTCTAACAGCTCTAAATCTGTGATCCTGTAACTGAACTTAAATTGTTATCTTTGCGACCTACAAATCTTTTTAAGCTGTACTAAAGTACAGCTTTTAAAAATAAGAACCATTAAAGAAATCAGTTTCTTTTGTATTTTTTAAATCGGGCTTGTGAAAGAGGACCTTTATGAGGACCTTGCCCCTCCCTCATCAAGCCAGATTCCTTAGCAGGTAACTTCCCAAGTAAAGCAGAATGGATTTAATGTGTACTTTTGTTTAGGAATGAAAGCTGCTGGGGAGAAGTGTGTCTTTAAAAAAAAAAAATTGAAGTGGTTTTTTTTTTTTTTTTTTTTTTTTTTTGTAACAGCATCTCATTGCCAAAGAGCAGAGACTTCATGAAATCATATCATGGCAACTAAAGGTTGCTCCCTGGGATGGGACAGAGTTTCCTTGCCAAATATGGTTAGGGAGGGTTTTTTTTTCTTTCATTTTTTCTACTAGGCTGTGTACCAGAATGGGAAACTAATTGACAATTATTTTCTAGACTACTTTCTGATAGGATTGTGTGGGTGTGGTGGCCTAGGGACCGATACTCTTTTCACTCTGTGTGAAGGCTAGAATGGGAGGACCAGTAACTGCTTGAATTCAGTTGCCTTGGCTAGGCTTCCTGTATTGTGTGGACAAGGCCAAATAGAGTACTAAAAACTGTTTGACCTGAAAATGCCTTTTGTGCCTTTGGAAAGAAAAATAGAGAGGAAATTAAGTCGGAACAGTTTTACTAGAAAGCCAGCATTTCTAAACTGCTAATCAAGCATGGATGTGAAGGAAGAAAACTCAGGTTTGTGTGTAAAGGCAGGGCTTTAAAATATCTAATGCAGATCAATGAAAATGCTTTTTTCTTCTTACCCTTTTCCTCTTCTGGGTGTGGATTTATACATTCCCCTGCAATGTTGCAAACCTAGTAAGAACATGGTGTTAGCTCATAAGTACCAGAAAATGAAAGTGATCATAAACAGGAGGGAAATGGTGTAAGTTCACAGTTGAATACTAAGTGAAATGCTGGGAGTAATGAACAGGAATATGAAAAACAATTTAGGTTTAAGTGTAAAGTTTTATCAGTCATGAGAAATTAACTAACTCAGTGGCACTGAATAATCCTTCTAATTAGTTGATACTTTGAAATACTTGCAAAAAAGAATAAGTAAATGAAGGTCTTTTAAAATTTATTTAGAATTATTTCATTTCAGTGCTGTGTAATCACTTGTTAGAAATATTTTGAGGTGTTTTGTGTTTAAACAAAGCAATAATATTTTCATCAATTGATAATACATGTAAAGCATTTAGTACACTTCCTGGTACACAGTAGGTGCTTATTCCCTTCCCTGCTTTATCTTAGCCAAACAACAATTGCTGTTAGCTTCTGTTTCTCAAATGTGCAAAGCATCCCAGCTTGTACTCATCACTTTGGTGTCAGAAATAAACACTTCCACAGATGATTTTTTAAAATGTTCAAATAAAACCTGCTTTGAGAAAAATGACATCCTTAAAAGGATAGGTGTCAATAAAAGTTATGACACTTATCTTCATTAGCTCTAATCTGTCTGTTTTATCTTAAAACTGTATCTGTAATTAAACTGTTTGTTTTCTATAAACTTGGCCAACATGGATGGAAACACTTTGTCAGATTCTTAATATGGCATTATTTAGTGTTATTAATTTTCTTACTTTAGAAACCCAGCATTTTTTAGTTCTGTTTGGGCAACAAACTCAGCCTTCTCAATGAAAGCCTATCACTTCCTTAATATTTTACTTGTTAGGAAAATAATGCCTTTAGCTTTTTTATTTCTTTATATTGCTCTTAGAAGCAATTCAAAATATTTCCTCTTCAAGATCTCATATTTATCACGTCTCATTTAAATAACTGACAAATATTATCACCTTTACTTTGCAGATGTGAGAATTAACAGTTGTGTGGCTTGCTCAGGGTCCCACTTCCTGATTAGGTTGTCTACCTGTTGAAGGGTAAAATTTAAAACCATGACATACACATTAATTGATTACAAATACTTCACAGTACCTCTCTTTAGAAAGCAACCTCCATTGGGAGCACTGACTTCTTCTTTTGCCATCCGTGTTAAACAGTAGCAGAACTAAGAGACGTTTATGTCAGAATTTAAAACTTTCCTCTTAAAAAAAAATTTGAAAAGCAGAAACTAATAATATATAATTCTAGCTTCAGAACAAAAAGAGAAACATGTTTTAAAGCATTTTAGTGGTCTTTTTTATTCCTTTCTTTTCATTTTAGACATATATTAATGTATTTTATTTAATTGTTGATGATTTTTTTCTTTTTCTTCACTGGTTATCAGTGACACATTAGTAGTTTCTATTTAGTTAATTCTCTTGCTTTATGTCCATTTATTTAGTTTTAATTGTGGAATCAGACATCTGTGATTGACATACATGCTGTTATCATATTGTAGGTTTTTGATATCTGGTCTCTTTGCTTATTAAAAATTATTTTTAAAGAGAAACTTGGATGTTATAGTTCACTCTTTGTGGAGTAAGTGCTTCAGCAGCTTAGTCCAAGATAATTTACTACATAGTAGTACTTTTCATACTGAGTCACTTACAGTTGGTAAAAATATTTTTAATTTTCTTCATTTTTTTCTAATTTAAAAGTGGATACTGAAAACTGGAATTGAATTTGGTCTCTTAGATTTATAGCAGATCATATAGTGTGCACATTTTAATTGTTGGCTTACTGTAAATGTATCTTAAACCTTTATTATTAGTTATTGCCAACTAGACATTGCTTTTTGAAATTTTAAGTTAATGTTACTAGAATGATTGAGTATCAAGTTTATTAGAACAGAAGCAACTACAGGAAAATACCTTTAATTTGTGTATTGCTTGATCAAAGCATATCTTTATTGGGATATGGCTAATATAGGGATTTGTTTTGCTTGATTATACATATTTGTAAAGGATTTTGTTTTTCTTGATTTCTCAATGAGTATGGAAAAGGGAGATGGGAGGGAAAGAATTTTGAACTGACAATAAAATTGAACTAAATTAAAAAATAAAAACAGTGGAGGCAAAAATGTATATAGTGCTCTAATGTGGAATTTTTATATAATGTGGGTTTTTATTGATCACCACGTTGGTCATCTCATTATACTTTTCACATTGATGTGATGAGTCATGTATCAAATTAATATTTCCCATTAATATATCACAGTAATACATTGCGTATGACATTTATGTTTGTCAGAGTCCCTTCCCCATTTCAATGGTGTTAATTTAATTTTTCTAAGGAATTTGGCAAGGTGCATCACAGGTCCAATACTAAAGTTGACTTTGAAGAATGAAGTTTTTAAAAAGATGAACAATATATGATATTGAATATGCTTTGTAGTAGCATAAAACAAGGGTAACTTTAATCCATCTATTTATTGCAACTGCATTGACTTATAGCAGTATTATAATTGTTTTACATAAGAGTGTATATTATATATATATAATTTTATTAATGTAGCTCATAGGCATTATAATATTTAGTTTGTTTTACATATATATTCTAAAAGAACAGTCCAGCATAATATTTAGATGGAGATTTCTCTCTCTCTCTCTCTCTCTGTGTATATATATACACACACACACACACACACACACACTGTATATATACATACATATATGTATGTACACATGTACACACACACACATATGGACTAGCAGACTGATTTTTAGATAAAACTAGTTTTAGAGAGGCAAGATCTAGCTGCTGTCTTGTAGTATTTGGATTGAAAGAATGAAATGCCATTTTAGAAGAAACAGTCATGGGATGTAACTTATCTGAAATCCTCACCTGACATTTTTTGGTCTTTAAAAAGAATGATTCAGTTTATTTCATAGCAGTGATGCAAAAGGATTGAGTCTTCATAAAAATGAATGAGAATTATTTTTCCCTGTTGGGAGAAGATGAGAGGAAGAAAGGGAGACAGGACAGCTGTCCATGAGCCTAGAAATAAAGGGAAGATAGCTCCCTATCTAAATGTTACCCCATGCTGTTCTTTCAGCATCTCAGCTACAGCCACAATTAACATCCCATAACTGAGAGGTGTTTTTACAACATACAATGTGGAAAGGAGCTTGTTAGTTCTCAAGACCAGGGAACCTCTAAGAAAAGCTCAGTTGAGTAATACCTCTATGGCAGTGGATTGAAATCTGCTAATAATAGCACTGTGGTACCTTTTTTTTTCTGCTGTCCTAACAATTAATTTATGTGCTATCACTGTCAGCCATTAACGAACCAGTGAGTTCACTAGTAATATTCTTACAACTATGTATCAGGATGTGTGAAAACTAAAGGAAAAAGATCACTTTGTTTGTGTCCTTGTGACTATTTTAGGGTAGTTTCTAGGCAAAGTTTTGAAGCACGTAAAGTTTGGCTTTACGTCCATTTCAGAGACCTTGTTACTATTAGGCCTGCTGTCCCTGCACTAAACATCTTGCTATTCCTTTCCACCCGTTGATGGTTATTTTCATGTGTTTCCTCCCCATCCTACCCACCATTCACCGCAGTGGTCCAATACATCATCCATATGAAGCTAAAGGTATTAACCCAAATGTAATGGTTCACAAATGATTTTTGCAGTAGCAGAACTCACTTTAAACAAAAGTCCTTTAGAACCTTTCCAATAAAATATTTTTGTGTATAATTAAAAAATACTTACAGTCCATGGAACCAAATAATATAAGACTGTAATTTAAAAGTATCTCATATTTTTGGATACATTTTGTTTCAAATCTAAAAATTATTATATGCCATTTACTTGTGTTTTGTTTGTAAATGGCCTCGTAATTTTGCTAGAATCATTTAAAAAAAATGAATCTGCTCTATGCATTGGGCAGCTTGGTGGCTCAGTGGATAGAGTGTCAGGCCTGGAGTCAGGATGACTCATCTTCTTGAGTTCATATCTAGCCTCAAACACTTACTAGCTGTGTTATCCTTGGGCAAGTCACTTAATCATGTTCGCCTCAGTTTCCACATCTATAAAATGAGCTGGAAAAGGAAATGGTTAAACTGCTGCAGTATCTCTGCCAAGAAAACACCAAATGGTGTCATGAAGAGGCAGACAGGACTGAAAAATACCTTAACAACAACTCTGCAACTGGGATCCTTAGAAATAGACTCAAACCGGAAGAAACTTTTACTGTATTTACATTTCTTCAATATTTGGGACTTGTTATTTGAATTTTACTCACAGATTCCTAGGCTGATAAAATCGTATCAAATAAAAACTTATTTTAAAAACTTCTAGGTCATTATCTTAGTTAAAAGGGGTAATTACCTATAACAATAAGTAGATATTAAAATAATTATAACTGAACGCATAGCATATGAACTTGTCCCTCAAGATAGAGGTAAGACAAAAAAGTGAATTTCATGAACTTAATTTTGACTTTTAGCATTTTTTTGTCTATTTAAACATCTGTATTTTACCCAGTTATCCATAAGGGACCTTGGACCGCAAAAGTACCTATAGTAAAACAAAATAAAAATTCATTGTATTACATATCAGTGGGAATCATAATAATAATAAATTAAAGAAGGTAACAGCTATTTAGGTTGCAGGTATCAAAATGACATATGGTCCGTGCAAAGTTTAGCCAGATTAGAAAAATAAAAGTGTTATATCATAAACAAATAGCCTTTAATAGGTACCACAATGCAAAAAAGCCACTTTAAATTGTGATTTAGTTTTGGGTTTAATCTTAAATTCATCTTGTTTGTCTTTATCTTCAAGAACAAATCCATCATTCTTTAATTAGATTGTTCATAGCATATTGTTCATATGCTATGTTATTATAATTATTTCAGGGTCTACCTATTATTGTGATTAATTGCCTCTGAAAATTATATTTCATGTTCATGATTGGCTTTTAGCTAAGATGATTCTCTAGACAGGCCCTTTTAAACTGTGGGTTGCGACCTCATATGGGGTCATGGAAAATTTGGCAATAGTAAAAGGTTTCTGAACATGTAACGAACAGAAATTAATTAAAAATTAAACGCATAATGAATCTGAGGTGTTTCTGGCAGCAATTGCCCATGTTGCATCAGGCAACTTCACTGCAGCCTTGGTTCTGAACACAAAGCATACATGCTTTGCACTGAGCATGCCCCTCAGGCCACATAATGCAAATGAAAGGGGTCACAAGGGGAAAAAGTTTAAGAAGCCCTGCTCTAAACGTTTTTAAAAAAAGTTTGTTTTATAAAATGACTTTATTAGCCTAATAATCAAGAAACCTGGGTTCTTATCCATCACTAATTGTGCCATATTGGTTGAGACTCTTACTCTTTGTGAGCCTCAGTTTCTCACCTGTACAACAACAGGTTTGTATTATGACCTCTGAAGTCCCTTCAAGCTGTGAAGTATGTGACTCCTACATTTGGAGAATAGTGAGCGTTTTAGTTTGTCTGGAGTTTAGAGAACACTTTAAAGAGGGGAAGGAGAAGAATCTAAAAAGGAGTCCGGAGTCAGATTTTGTGAAGGATCTTGAATGCCAGGATAAATAGTTTACGAAGTAATGCCCAGATAAACCTATAAACCTGGATACTAAGAAGTACAACAGATAAAGAATTTAGTGGTGGAATACCCAGAAATTCACAAGAGAACATAAAAGGGAAGAAATGTAGGGACAGTATTAGTCTCAATTATCTCTATATGGAGGCCCAGAGGATAAAGTGAACTTGAAATGTTAACAGAATGCCATGAATCTAATCACATTATCAGTAGGATTTGGTGAGGGGCTGCTATTCTGCATTTTGACACAGAGTGAATTTACTTTTTGAAATGCAAGTTATGTGAATCTTAGTCAAACACGAGCATAGCAAAATAGAATTGGTTATAGCGGAGAAAGAGAAGACTGGGCATAGTCACTGAGATTTCAGGAAATTAAGAGAAATAATAAGCATAACTCTGTGGATGGATATCCCCGCCCCCATGACCTCTTTATTAGATAGCTCTAGGCAATAAGATTTTAATGGCTGTAAAATCCTCCTAAAATACCACGTCCTCTTTATATAATCATAGATTTTGCACTGACATACACAGCAATGATAACAGGACTCCCTTAGCTTAGTATTAAATATTAAGTATTTTCTTTAACTTTAATTTTACATTACTCCACTGGGGATGGTGAGGGAACTAAAACAAGTTAGATGAAGGCTGGACACACTTTAATGATTAGTTGGCTTGGTAAAAGTGGGTGGCTTTGTTCCTAGTGCTGTATATGTAGCTCTAGGCTCTGGAATGTTGGGACCAAGTTATAGTTGTTTTCAAAAGTGTGCTGTGAAAAGAGTAGATGGGCAGCTGGGTGGTGCAGTGGATAGAACACTGGCCCTGGAATCAGGAGGACCTGAGTTCAAATGTGACCTCAGACACTTGACATTTAACTAGCTTTGTGACTCTGGGGAAGTCACTTAACCCCATTGCCTAGCCAAAAAAAATAAAATAAAATAATAAGACTACTCTAAGCCTGGTTACAAAGTAGGAATGAGGGACCATTTTCTTCCACAAGCAGAATTTCTGAAGAGACCCAGTTCTTTAGTTATTTCCAAGTGACTGGAGAAAGGAGGGTGGAAGGGAATTTTGACATGAGTTTCAAAACACTATCCGTATGAAGTGACTGGTTGCTGTTCTGAAGGAGGAGAGGAATGACTTAGGCAGGCCATCCCCTCCAGTCCTAGATGTGGAAATTGAGAGTTGATAGCCCATTGGGTCTAAGAGTGGGCTGAAGTTCAGTTGGTATGGAATTTACTAAGAGGTTTCTTCCAGAAACAGACAACTCAAGTCTTCTTTTTGCTTCAGCAAAGATAGAGTTTTTATTTATTATTATTATTATCATTTTAAAGATATAGTTTTTAAAAAGCAGTTGGGAAGTTCCTCCTCTAATCCCTGTAGTGGGTGGACTCAAAGAAGGGAGTCATCAGTGCAGCTGCCTTCAAGACCATAATGGAATTCCTGAAGGTTGAAATCGCCATAAAAGTGGACAAAAGCTGCTGCCACCACCAGGACATGGAAGATCTGATGTGACTGAAACTATTTATCAGATTTGCTAGGAAAAAAAAAGCTCAGGGATTCAGGCAGCATATAGCCCATCTCCAGTGATATACATCACAACCATGAGAAAGAACCAACCCATCTGGCCCACTGTTGTGGCCTGGACAAAGCCTTCTGCAATAGTGAAGTGCATGGTGGGCACAACTCCACTCAAACCAAGTTCCAGGAACACTCTTGCTCTTGTTTGCCAGTGTTTAGGTGTGGCAAAACAGCCCAACTGGGCCACAATGATGGCAGAGATTCCCAGGATGGATGGAGATTATTTAAGAAGACTGGAGGGATTGGGATGCTTTCAGAAGCAAAATCCTGTCTATCTCAGGTGATCCCAATGACAAGAAAAGCTGTTTCTAAGGAAACATACTTCTGTATAGGGAGTTTTTTCTTTCTTTCTTTTTTTTTTTTTGTTCTCATATTTTAAAATGGCATTTCTAAAAAACTGAAGTAGGGGCACATAACCAAGGAACAATACAAAAGAGTGGCACAGAAGGATAAGAATTATTGTAGGAAGAAGAATAAGTTAAGTTTGTTAAAAAAAAAAAAACAGATGCCAAGGAAAAAACAATGATTTTAATGTGTGTTTAGAGTAAGAAGAGTAACAGGGAAAGGGCATACCACTTGGGACAGATGGTGTAATGATAATAGATAAGAAAGAAAACAGAACTACTCAAAGTAAGTAGAATAAGCTTCAAACTGATAATATGTGATCAAGATGACATTGGACTTCATGATAGGAAATAATAAGAGATTAATTCTAAGTGAGTTGCAGTCTCTAGGCCTATACTAATTAAATTTAAGAATTCTGGTAGCACTTAGAGAAAATCATAGACCTGCTATTAAAGGAATAGTGGAGAATAGAAGGACTACCAAAAGATTGGGGAGAGAAAAATGGTGTCCTAGTTTTCAGAAATAGAGGGGAAAAAATGGAACCAAAAACACATCGGCTGATGAATTTGACCTCAATTCCTGGAAAAATCTAGAAGAAATGATTAAACATGTAACTTGAAAGCACATAGAAAAAGAAATGGTGATCTTTAAGAGCTATCATGGGTTCACAAGGGACAAATCATGACAAATTCGCATTCATTCACCTATCAACTTTTATGCAAATAACTACCATATCTATATATCCAGTCTCTTGATTTTCAGTCCCACGTCATGTAACTGCTTTATTGGACATCTCTAACTGGATATCTCAGAAGCAATTCAAATGCAGCATGTCTAAAACTGAACTCATTGTCTTTTCCCCAAACCCTACCCTCTTCTTCACTTATCATAACTATATCATTTTACCTTCATAACATGTCTTGCACAGTGCTACCTTCTCTCCTCTGCCGCCATTCAGGTTCAGGTCCTCATCACATCAGACCTGGAGTACTGCAATAGCCAGCTTGTTGGTCTGCTTGCCATAATTCTCCCTACTCCATCATTCATTCTATGATTTGGAGTAGTCATTTATATGGTTAATAGTAATTCTTTTGAAAACCTTTGATCACTTTTTCATTGAAGAATGGCAATAGGACTTATGAATATGTGTAACTTCCCTATATATCTTGGATACCAAACCTTTATCAGACATATTTTATGCAAAGTTTTCTCCAGTCAATATTTTTCCTTCTTAGTCTAGTTATTGATTTTGCTAGTGTAAAAATTTTTCAGTTTTATTTAATAATTATCTATTTCATATCTATTTTATCTTTTGTTATATCCTCTATCTTTTTTTTTTTTTTTGGTTAAGAAATTTCCCTTTAGACATAGCAGTAAAAAGTACATGATACAGTAAGTTATCTAACATCTCTGTACCTCACTGTCTTCATCTTTAAAATGAGGTTAGACTTGATGGTTTCTAAGGCCTCTTAGATCCTATGATCTTATCACAACTGAACTTAAGAAATAATCATTAAGGTTGCACGATTTGAATATTAAAAATCAAACTAATTTTTTAAATCAAAGAGAAAGATACCAGGTATTTTTCAAGGATGAAATACGGATTTGGAACATTTTAGCTATGAAGCTTTGTTTTATTTTGGATCTTTCAAAACGAAAGTTATTTAATTATGAAATAGTATTAATAAACTAAACATGGGCTGGCCTGTTGTTTAAAGTATCTCAAGATCATAGGGAAAGGATGACAATAAGAAGTCTACCTTTTCTCTTTGATTGTCTCTGAACAATTGAGAGTGACCATAAAATAAGTATTTACTGAGCCAAAAGGAGGGTGGAAGAGACACTTTGAAGACATTTTAGGAACTCGGAGCCACTGGCCTATAACACGAGAAATGTTAATAGTAATCATCAGAATAATCATGTTTGTGAAAATTATCCCTCTTTCCCTTGAGGGATAGGATGGAGATGATTTCAAAATAATGGAGGCTAGTAACATAATATAGGATAGTATAGTCAAGCCTTGCAAAACATTTATTCATATTTGTCATTTTGTAGTTTTTTTGTTTTTTTTGACCAACCATTTTATTTTCCTCTGATCAGTTCAGGAATATTGATGGGCAGATAGCTCTTTACATAGGCGTTGGAGGGGGTCTGGGGTCTCCTGGGCCGGATTCCTCACTACCTTGCTGTGGATGTGCAGCTCACACTGTCATGCAGTTTCGCATACAGTTTGGGCAGCACATGGGAGTCGAAGACGCTGGCCTCGCAGATGTCCCTGACGGCCGCGGCTTCCACGATGTTGTGGATGAGGAACTTCTTGATGGCCTCGTCCTTGGGCCCACGGCGGGCGCAGTTGGTGCAGTGGAGGGGCTGCACGTGGCAGTGGAGCGGCTGCACGTGGCAGTGGAGCGGCTGCACGTGGCAGCACGTGGCCGCGGCCTTTCTTGGCGTGCCCGTTGTTCCTCCTCTTTCTGGGCATTTTGGAAGCCAGGAACCGAAAAAGCCGCTTTGTAGTTTTGTATGTAGGTAAAGAAGAATATTGAAAACTCTTATTTAACAGTTTAACAAGTATTTTGGTAATGAAGTTTGAACCAGTTGATGATATTATTATCCGTCAGGTACATGTAAAGAACTCTTTATGGAGAGATAGGGAGTTGGGAAGAATGAATTTGCAGATATGTTAGGATAATTTGGTAATGACAGAAAGTCCTGATAATTCCTGAGTCTAAAAATGTCTTTTCTTTGTGGATGTTGTTTTTCCTGATGCCTGACCAAACACAGTCAAGACCTACTTATAGGAAACACTGCGGCCATTAAAAGGAAAATGAGGAGAAGAATTGGGTATAGTCAAACTGGAAAGTCAGAATCATGGATCTAGATTACATATGGCCTTGAGGCCGCAGGTTCCCCACCCTTGATCTGGAGAATGAAAAATATAATCCTTTAGGGTGAAAATAAAGGCAAAGGTAAGAGGGACTGGGACTTACCCAAGTGAGTATAAAGAAGGCAAAGAAAAGCAGATAGTGGTGATAAGAAACATTGTTCTGTAAATAGAAGGAAAATATTCAAAGGTAGAGAGAAATAAAATAGAATGAAAGACATTGTAAATATTTTCTGTGGTTTTATTCTAGTTTAGATTTTTGAAAAAAAAACAACAAAAACAAAAACCCAGAACAAAAAGTATGAACCTTTAAGAAATTGTCAATATGGAACAAATGCTAAACCCCTCATCCTCATGACACTTGAATATCCACATGACCGTCTACACCAGGGATGGGGAACCTGTGGCTTTGAGGCCTCATGTGGCCCTCTAGGTCCTCAAGTGAGGCCCTTTGACTGAATCCAAACTTCACAGTTTCTGTGATTCTGTGAGTTTCTGTGAATTCAGTCAAAAGGGCCGCACTTGAGGACCTAGAGGGCCACATGTGGCCTCAAGGCCACAGGTTGCTCCACCCCCATCTACACTGTTTAATAGTATGAAAAGTCTGTTTCTTTCTTCCCCCCTCCCCTCTCTTCCTCATTTTCTATCTCTTTTTTGTCTCTTCCCTCTCCTCCTCCTCCTCCCTCCTCTCTCTTTTCCCTTCTCCTCTACATTTGCCCCTTTACCTTCTCCACTCTCTCCTCTCCCTTGGTGGCAGATGTTTTCTCCAGCAAGTGCCACCCAAACCCCGGAATCTCTGGAGAAATGGAGGCAAGTGATTGGTAAGGGTTTCCATTTTTCCATTGGGGAGCAGTGGAGGAGATCAACAAGGAAGTGAGAGAAATGATTATTAAATAATTAATTGTTAATATTGGGGAGATTTAGCCCTTTCTGAAACCTTATTCTTTACTAGGCCAAGCCACTATCTGAAAAACCTTGCTAATAATGAGATTTTGGATTAGCTTTCTCCTCAGTATTGTTCAGATCCCACCCAGGTGGGGAAACCCTTTGTGTTTTATTCAGGTCTGGCAAAATGTGGATTCTCCCTTTTGTCAGAGATGATATGAATATAGATAAGTCTCTTTGACCAAGACTGAGTGATCAGAGTAATGTACCTCAAACACTCATTAGAATAGGTTCACCTCATTATAACGTTCATCTCATTAATTGTTAGGTTGATTTCCACCTTTAGGAACGCACACTCTTCCAAAGACATCTAAGTGTTGAGTGGATTCCATGAGACTTCTTTAGTCTGAGAGAGATCATCCTTTTATTAACAATGTGCTAGCATTATTAATAAAATGATTAATTACCAGAAATTATGTCTCTCAGACTTTTTCTACGTCACAGTAGAAATATGATGGAGTCGTTGGGGGGATGGAGTAGTGAGGTATAGATTCCAGGGTCAGACTGTGATGTCAGAGAGGTCAGACTAGAGAGGCTTCTGCTGAGCATGTGGCAGTTGGAATCTCTTAGAGGATAGTTAGTGATTTCCTTTATCCACAGTGAGTGGGGGTTGTTCAATACCCCAGCTGGCCTTCAGTTTTGACTCTGGGTTGTTTGAAAGTCACCTGGGATTTGTGGGTCTTTCTTCTTGTCATAAGTCAACAAATAGTGTGTGAACTCAAGACAGTCTGTGAAGCTTTCCTGGGCCTCTAAGAACAAGACTGGCAGAGACAAATTTCAGGACTTGGGTGCTTGGTTCCTTTGGCTGACAGGATACTGTCACATCTGTCCTCAACTCCCAGTCACAACAAATAACTGTGTCATGGCAAGATTATTTGGTGAGAAGGGAACTCTTTTCCATTTAAGATTGTCTAAAGGTTTTGTGTTTTAAAAATAAAAACATTTGTTTGGTATCTTGTATCTTGGGTGTGCCAGTTTTCATACTCCCTCCCATCATAGCTTTGGTGGATTGACTCCCCCACTGATTTTGATTGTCGTTTGCTGAAGAAGATGTTACTTAGGAACAGAGGCTAGGAAAAGGAGATGAAGTGGAGGGGAACATAGTAGAAAAGAGTGGAAAGAGTAATCACTCAGTGGAGGAAACTGTGAGATCTGTCTCCATTTAAGGAGATCAGGTCAAAATGAGAAATTATATCTTAGACTTGTGTCTTTGTGAAAACAAGGGCAACGAAAGGTGGGTTTGGTGACCCTTGCCTGTTCCTACGTGCAGTGGAAGTGATCCTCTGATAAAGTGTGGGCCAGTCACAGCAGTAGACAGGTTGGCCTTGGTCTTTGTCTTGAAATTTCATCTGATATTCAGATGGTTGGAAACCCATCCTAATTGGATCCAAGAAGTGGGAGTAACTTGCTAGCCATTTTTCTTGTGAATTCTTCAGAATTATAAAGTGCCCTATCAAGAATTTTATAATTATGTTGCTTTTTTCCTCATCCAGAGCTGACAGTGAATGATAAAGTTGTTTTGAAGGGATCAGTTGGCAAGGGCCCTCCTAGGGAGAAAGTGTTTGATGGAGAGAAATATCTGATTATCTGAAAGGCCTTGCAAAGGATGCCTTACTGCTGGGACAGCCAGGCTACAGAATTCCCAGCTGTGGGTTCTTTTGATGGTCAGGGTGCTACCTCCAGCTGAAGCAAGAAACTTTTATCCTGGCCTGAGTTAAGTTCCAGCCAACTTTTTGGGATTTTAAGGAAATGTGTTTTCAACCATTCCATAAGTACTATTAAACATGGTGCCTAATATAATTTATGTGCTTTAAAATGAAGAGAAAATCCAGTAGTATGTGTGTATTATGTTATTGATCCAAATGCTATTCAGTGTTTTAGGTCTTATACAGAAATAATAACTAGATTCAGTGACTTAGTACATGAAGGCTTAATGGAGGGGTGGGGTGTGTGGTGGAGTTGGTGGTGAGGGAATTCACAGGGATTCATTCAGGATTTAAAATGTTTTTAAAGTTCATTTATACACATGATTTTGTGAAATGGTTTCTTTCCTTTGAAAATATGTGTTTGAAGAAATATAAACATGTAGTAATGGGAGCGGATATTTCTATAGCTCTTTAAAATTGATAAAATGATTTACGTGTATGATCTTGTTTGAGTCTTAACCTGGAGAAGGAGTTATTCAGGCATGATTCTCCTCATTTTACGGATTTGTAAAATTGAGTCCCAGAGAGAGGTTGACTATTAAGTAGCAAAACAAGGATTTGAATCCTGGTCTTCTTGGCTGCAAGTGTAGCAAGCTTTCTATAATTCTGTGTTGCTTTTTATTACAGTATGGCAAATAATAATAATAATAATGATAACACATAGAGAAATTTAAGGTTTTCAAAATGCTTTACAAATATTATTTTACTTTATTCTTAACAGCAACCCTGGGAGGTAGCTGCTAATAGCATTATTATCTTAAAGTGTGCTTTCTTTCTCTCTCTGTCTCTCCCTTCTCCACCCCCTATTTATATTTTTGTTTATGTGTACAGACACACACACACACACACACACACATACACACACACAAACACATATACTCTACCATATCATAGATGTCAGAAAAACCCTTGGAAATCTAATGTGTCTAATTAGTCTTTTTATATACTTTGAATATTCACTATGTGATAAGCACTGTATTGTGTTTTGAAGGGATGATATAAGGGATCAGCATTTATGCAAACTTATACATGTACATAAAATTATTATGTAAATCGTGGCTTATGTCTGGACAAAGGTATGTTTTGTAAAGCATTATAAGAGAATAAATTTTGAATTTATGGTCTTTGTGGAGTGAAAATTTACAAACTCATGTTAATTTTTTTCAGATTTAGCCTTAGTTTAAAGCTCTATCTTACTGGAGTCAATAAGATTTGACTTCAAAGTATTAAAGTAAGACCCTAGCTTTGCCTCTTGGCAAGTCACTTAACCTCTATATGCCTCAGTTTCCTTATTTATAAAATGGGGATCATAATACTACCTACCTCAGAGGGTTGTGTGAGGATGAAATGAGATACTATTTAAACAGCTCTTAGCATGGTGCCCATACATAGTAGGCCTTTAAGAAATGCTAATATCCTTCCTTCCTTCCTTCCTTCCTTCCTTCTTTCCTTCCTTCCTTCCTTCCTTCCTTCCTTCCTTCCTTCCTTCCTTCCGTCCTTCCTTCCTTCCTTCCTTCCTTCCTTCCTTCCTCCCTCCCTCTCTCTCCCCCCCTTCCCTCCTCCCTCCATTCCTTCTTCCCTCTTTCTCTCTTAATATTGTTAAAATTAGTCAGCTAATGTCATTCTTCAGACATCCCACAAGTGGTGTGGGTAATCCCTTCACTGATAAGGATTGCAATCTCTCACTGACTTCATGGCTGATACTAAATGAGTTGTGACTATAATAAAATTATCACTTGATGATGAGTGTCTCTTAACTTAGGTTGTGTTTTGGATTATGGAAACAGTCCATTGCTGCACCTGTCTGTACTTGAGGCATACCTACTAGAGGAAGGACCTACCAGAACTTGTCATCAATGTAGCATAGGCTTTGATAGACTAGGGTCATGTTTGCACCACAGTGAAGCCTTAGAGTAGACTTTAAGTAGAAGAATTTTGACATTAGTTTACTATCCATCAAAAAAAAAAAGTTCATTGAAGGTGTGGATTTTTTCAGTTTTTTTCTTTGAAGTAATCATTGTTAAAACTTCAGCAGTAACACATGTTTAGAACCATAAACATATAGCAAATACAGAGAAATACTTAAATTTTGATACATCCTTGACTTGAAAAATAAATGACAGAAAGATTAAAGTATTTCTATAATTGACTCTTCCCCTGAAGCCCCTGTCACATATCTTTGACTGGAGCCTGAGTCTTCTGATTGCTAGTTGAATGTTCCTTCTTCCATACCACTGCTCTGTGTCTTAAGGAATTTCCAAAGTAGGAGGAAAAATAAGAGATCAATGTCATACTAATGTGACTGGAATCAAGGAGGGATTCTATAGGGGAAAACTTTTATGGAGGAGGTGAGTTTTGGACAGTTTTCAAGGTTTGGAGTGATATAACTCTCAGGGGAGTAATAATAGCGCCTACCCCACAGGATTGTCGTGAGATAGTACATGTGGATCACTTTGTGAAACTTCCAAGTGCTATATGAATTTCACCTATAATAATAGAAATATTATTTTATAATAATAGAAATCATATTATTGTTATTATTGTTATATTTGGTCATGAGATAGTAAAAAGAGTATTTCAGAAATAGATACTAGCATTTGCAATAGTGATGGAAAAAAAGGAAATGAAACAGCATTAAAAGGGTCATAAAAGGTTAGACCTGGAAGGTACCTTAGGAATTACCTAGTTTAACTTTTTCATTTTACAGATTATGATGCAACCTTTACATTTTACAGATTTTCATTTTACAGAAATTGAGGCTTATAGACTTGTTTAGAGTCCTATAGCTAGTGAGTGGTACAGTTAGGGCTATAATATAAGCCTCTTGGGTCTCATTCTAATGCTTAATTAGAAATATATCATGTTAGAAATACACAAGAATAGTCCATATGAAATTATTTTTCACTAAATTAGAACATTATAAATCAACTCCATCATATTACTGCAATACTTAACTGAAATAGAGCCGAAATTCCAAAGATTCAGATTCTTACTGCCTTCTTTTTTGTTTGAAGAACAATAATGTCTTTAGTAGTCTTGAAAATTTGGATCAATCAGAAAATGGCTCTTGGTTTATCTTGGGTGACTAGGGGTGACCGGTGACCTTTGTCAATCACAAAAGTTCTATTCACGTTTGTCCTTTTTGTCCCCTGACTCCTGCCACTGCCGTGGGTCCCTCTCTTATTGCATTTGCAAGAAAAACTTGGGAAAAGCAGTGGGTAAGCAGTGCTCATAAAGTGGCTTCTCGCTTTGAGTTGCTGGTGAGCTGCCAAAGAAAGGTGCAAAGTTGTGAAGGTAGTTAGTGCTGCCAAGAGAACCCTCAAACCCAAACCTCCCCCAGTTCCTTAAGTAGCCACAGATCTGCAGGGCCAACTCTCCCTCTTACCCCTGTGTCTCTGAACTAAGAAAAGCTGGAGGGTGGGTAGAGGGGCTGAGATCAGTATTAACTGCCCTAACTGACATCCATATAGAGATTTATACTTTACAGAGCACTCTCAGTTCTCTGTAAAGACCTCGTTTGAAGCTTTTATATTATGAATTTTGGCAACTTGGGAAGGTATCTGACATTATATAGTATTGTTTCTATGGAACTAAATGCCCCTGAAATATTGTTTCACCTAATGTTGTGCTTTCCTGGAACCAATTACATGAGGTGTGGTATGCCTGTAAGGAGGGAGCAAAAACCAGAATAGGAAGGGGTTGTTGCTTGAGTATAAGTGCTGTGGAAAATTTCCATTTTAATGAAGCATAGACTGCCTCTGCCCACCAAGTTTTTAAAGCACTTTGGGATCACTTAGGAAAGAATATGCAAGATGTCTCCAGAAATGGTCTGATTATTGATCCTTTAAAAAACCAACTAATTGTGTGATACTATTCATCTTATATTTTAATTTAGAAATGTATTTAAGGATGGATTGAAAATGTCTCTATTCTGTTGATTTTGAGAGATTGGTAAATAATTACGTAAAACCTATGGGTTTATTAAATCCTTAAGAACTTACTTATCAGTGATTGACTTCAGATGAAATACATTTTTGCTAAAAAGTGAGTTTTAAAAATGTTTTAAAGATAACTCCATCTTCATATATTGATTTTTTTTTGTTAAAAATTTTTGAAGGTTTTTTTTTGTCACACTATAGTATAGGGGTTGTTTTTCTCATGATGAGGAAGTTAAAATGGTAAAGTATGGAAGGATTTGAGTCTGAAAATCATTTTCATTTGAAATGCAAACCATTAAGTTTGTATGTCTCTGTGTGTGTTTGAGAAAGAGAGAGAAAGGGAGGAGGAGGAGGAGAAAGAGAGAGAGAGAGATACACATCCACTTTGCTTATGGAAATTTTACCATTCTTAGTTAACAATCAAATGATTATCAGGATATATTCTGGAATCACAGGCAAATAGAAAATATTTGTGCTTATGGGGAGGAGGAGTCCTCAAATACAACTAATAGTGAAGAGAAGGGAGTCTTACTAAATTAGTTGTGAGTATGTATACATTGATACATAGTCATCTATGTCTTGTTAAAACATACAATCATGAGACTGAAGGTTGTTTGTAGGAAACAATTTGAGGTATAATGACATACTGATGTAATTTAAAGTGTGTGTCATCATAGTGTAGTGGAATGAGTGGAAGACTTGGAATCACTTACGTGACTACAAGAATGTTGGTAACCTCAACCAGAATAGAAAAGTTAAAAAGGTGGGAGGGCTTGAAGAAAAAATAATAGTTTCATTTTAGACATACTGAGTTTAAGATACCCATGGGACATCTAATATGAAACTTCTGATAGGCAAGTTGTAATGTGGGATGGGAGCTCTGAAACAGATTACAGTTAGATAGAGATTTAAGAGTCATAAACATAGGGTGACAGTTGAACCCATAAGAATTGATGAGATCACCAAGGGAGAATGTCAAGAGAGAAGGCTCACAGCAGAGTGTTTGGGTATTTTCATGGATGGGGGCTTGGATAAGGACGATATTCCAACATAAGAATCTGAGAAGGAGCCGCCAAACAGATAGGGGAATCAGTGAGTACATCAGTAAATATTAAGCATCTGTTGTGTGTCAGGCATTGTGCTAGGCCCTGGGCATACAGTGACAAAGAATGTTGTTTAACAGTCCCTACTTTCAGTGACCTTCCAATCTAATGGGGGAGATAATAAGCACATATAAAAATGAATGAACAAACACACGTACACATGTATATATAATAACAAAAAGTAGTTACATACAAGGTAGTTTGAGAGGGCAAGTACTAGCAGTTGGAGAGATCATCAGTGACTTAATGAAGAAGATGATGTCTGAATTGCAATCCTGGTGCACCCCGGGGCGGCAGCTGCTTCTGGAACTTTGGGCCCATAGACTGAGGGGGAATTGAGTGGCTGATCAGAGGAGGATTGCAGGAATCTCTCTGCTGGTGCAGGATTCTCTTGCTTTGCTGGGATTTGGATCTGGGTCACAGTCTTGGGGCTCGAGGAGGAACACGGGTGTGGTGGAGCTTGTAGTGGAGGTGGAGAAGGATTCCTCCTCACAGTTCCAAGGCAGAAAAGAGTGCTTGTGGTCACTCATAGACCAGAGCACAGGCCAGGAAAGGAGTAAATACCTCGCCCTTCATCATAGCACCTTGGAAGAACTGAAATTTACATTGTGGCATTGGGGAATTGGAATTGATAAATAGAGGGATGAAGGAAAGATTTTGGGGGAGGGGAAGGGGAAGAGTATATTAACATCAGGGACTTGGAGTCAGAGATTTTGTCCTGTTATTTAACAGCTATGTGAACTTGGTCAAATCATGTTACTTTTGAGCCTAAGTTTCTTCACTTGATAAATGAGGATGTTGAAGTAGATGGTCTCTAAGGTCCTTTCCACTTCTATGACTTTTCCACCTCTATGATTCTCTTATTTCAAACTTCAGGAATAAAATAAAATATTATCCTTAGTGATATCTGAAATTGGAATAAGTCTGAAGTGGGAAAATGTTGATAATTATTTTGAAGGGCTTTTTTGTTTTATTTTTGTTGCTCATAGACATTTCATGAAGGAATTGAGCAATGTGTTGGGGGTGTGGATATCATTTTGTGAAAGTGGTACCTGGTTATGCCCCAACAGCACATTCACTTGTTTGAATCAAAACAGCTGAGATAGGTTGAGTTTCCTTTTTCATACAGTTGTCTTTTGATTGTTTTTTTTTTTTTTTGTTGGCTCAGTTTGTTAGGTACATAACCTGTTTTAATTTTATCTCTACCAATAAGTCCATATTTTTGTATATTTAATAGAGTTGGAGTCAAATGATGGAGCAGACATAATTTGAGTTGGGGAAACACCTGTGTGTAGGGAATACTTAAAAGGTGTTGGGCTTTATTTCTCATGAAAAATTGGAAACTCAAAACCTGTTTGGGAGGTGGAGAGGGTGGGATGGGCTGTAGGGAAAAAAGGCCTTCACTATTGAAAGGCCTTCAGAGGTGTGGCCAATTTTTATCCAGCCAATGCCAAACTCTTCTTCAAATTCAATCAGAGAAATAAGGGGACAAAAGACATAGATCCATTTTTACCTTCATGACATGGTTACTTCATAACTTTTGTTATTAGTTCTTTGCTTTCTGTGGTGGGGGAGGAGTGATCAGTTGGTCAAAGATCAAATACCACTTTGCGCTTGTAAAGAAACTTGGTGTTTCCACTGTCATTGAACAATTATACCTGTACCCTTTGCTGAATGGTTGGCATTTCTCCATTCAAAATGACTTTTCATTCTTTAGTGTTTTCTCCTTGATCCTATAACATAGGTATAGGGATGAGAAATTGGGAATTTATTTTTTTTTTAATATAAGAATATTCCCAGAAAGAATGGCAGTGTGTCATGAAGGTAATGTGAGTTGGACTAGACATGATTATATATTTGTAGATCTGTAAAGGAATTGAAAAAACAAAGAGAAGAAATTATCATAGAAATACAAGTCACAATTATACTTTTGTTTCATATTAATGCCAAAGGCTATATATTTATTGAGAAAATGTTTTTTGATTCAACAAATAAGTACAAAAACTTCTGGGTGGAATTGTTAATCGAATATGGCTATCCTTTTGCACTGGAGTATTATGGGATTATGTCCTACAAAAATAATACAAAATACATAGCAAATCCTGTGGGATTTAAAGATTCTATGTGGTTTAATTTCATGACATTATAAATGTACTTTCTGGCCTAAGAAAAATTGGGAATTGAGAAAGAGAGTACAAAGAAGGAGGAAAGGAAGTAGGTGAGAACCCTTGTGAGGAGCAGGGAGGAAAGGGAGTAAAACTTTGGTGTTCTAATGAACTCAAAAATATAATAATTTTAAAGTAAACAAATAAAGAGGTAGAAGAGAGGGAAAAAGAAAAGTATCTTATGTAAATTGATTTAAAATAAAATTCATACATAAAGTGGTAAACATGTCAAATTAGTAAGGACCTAGTTACTTTTCTTCATGTATGAATATTTATATTGATAATTTAGTTCATTTGGTAAGAATTATTGAAGAGGGATTGTGATAAAGCTGTTTTGGAGGGTGAGAGTGGGGAGGGCAAGGAGGGCAGTAGAGAAAAAGCTGTGATAAAGCTAGATTTGAAGGAAGGGTCAAAATAAGTTGTAGTTGGTTACCTGAAGGAGGATAACTCAGATCTGCTTGAATAGAGAGGCAGTGAGATGAGGGCAGTAGCATGTTGAACCTGGTATTAAAAGGACTTGAATTTGACTCTCGCTTTTGATGCTTATTAACTTTGTGACTGGAGCAAGTTATTGAGCCTCTTTAGTCCTCAGTTTCTTCATCTATAGAATAAAGGGCTTTGACTAGCTGGTCTCCAAGATCTCCTGTAGCACTAAATCTTTTTATTCTATGATTATTCTGTGTCATTATACATAGGCATAAACATCTGTCTCACAGCATTGTTGTAAGGATAGCTGAGATGTCATGCACAGTGCTTGGCAAAAATTAAAGCCCAGAAATATCAGCTATTTTAAAGTCATTCCTGTGCAGAGGTTCAGAATGAAAACAAATAAGTCTTAAGCAAACATTTATAATGGGTTGCATTTTTGTTTACCTAAAGGATGTTTTACTTTTAACTAATTTTAATGAAAACCAAATCATCTTAGGTTCTTTCAAATAAAAGACATTGATGAATGAATGAGCCAGCTTTTGAGATGTAGACTTTTTCTTTAGCCTGTTACACTGTCCATGAAATTCATAAAAGGTCATCCCCTGGTCTATTATATGTTCACCCTGGGTCAGAACAATATGTTGTGTTTCAGCAAGTGCTTTAGAAGGCATTTATTTTAATCTTTTGAAAAGTTGTTTAAACTCTCAGTTTTGTATGTCCCATGTGTCCGGCAAACTTGACTCTGCCTTTTGGCCCAAATCACAGAGTAGGGCAGGACCAGATGAGTAATGCTTGTGGTGGTTCAACTCTTTGGCGAATCGTTCTGTGCAGCTGTGGTTCCGAGTTATTGGAAAACCTGGGCTTTGATTGAGAGGCAACAGCTGGGATCTGGCAGGTTTATTACAATAAAATAAAACAACATTCCCCCCCCCCCCTAGAAAATACCCCCAGACCAAAAAATCGTTCTGTACTGACCCAAGACCCAGTTGCAGCAGCTTTATTCCTCCTGCAAAATTTAATCCACTTTCCTATCTCTTCCTTTAAAGGAACAATGAACAAAGAGAGACTGGGAAAACTTGGCAGGGAAACTGCTTGCAATGCATTCAGCGTTCTCTATGGACTGCAAAAGAAAAACCACCTTTGTATTTGTATTGGTCAGTAGAGGAAGGTAGCAGCACAACTGAACTCCCCTTTGACAGTGATGTGAAATCAACAGTGAATCACATTTTTCTCATTTCCATTTCTTGCCCCATCTCTTACTCATAAATACTCCTCCTCTCAATAAAAATACCTTTTCTTTTGCTTTGTTGCATTTATAAGCCAGATGACTAATACAATTCGAACACAATGAAAAAGGATCTGTTTAAAAAAAAAAGCCTGTCTCATTTTCTAATTCATTTTTTGATTTAAACACTTGGCTAATTGAAGGCAAAGAACACAAATAGACTACCATGGTTCTCATAATTGAGTTAAATGTCTAGACTGGGTTTTTTTGTCTTTTTTTTTTTTTTAATGATTTTCTTAATGTGGGGTCATTATTCCAATGTCAGCTTAACGACCACCTTAAATTTTTTGTAAGCAAAGAGTTGACATATGGGAAAGGGGGATGTGATTTGACAAAATGAAAAGTGTGCGTTAATCTTTATGTTTAAATAGAAAACTATGGGCAAATATTTATTGAGTGCCTACTATAGATAGATCACTGTAGGTCTGTTAATGTCTTGATTATGTTTAGGGATTTATACATATTATCAGTGAAAAAGTAGAAAAATCTTTAATAGAATTCCCTTAAAAATAAATGTTTGCATTATTTTATATTTTTAAAATTTACCATAAGTGATGTGTGTTGGTCAAATATATTAAAAGTTTTTACAAGTCCACATGTAGAATTTCTTTAAAAAAAAAAAAAAAGCGAGTACTCATCCTCTTATCAGGTATACTTCCATCTTTCTCAAAGTTAGACAACAGATATCTCAGTTTACTAATTACAGCTTTCAATTTTCAAAACATGCATATTGCAATACAAGAATATTTTGATTATATAAGGGTGAATAATGTATTTCAATTAAACTTTTGGATCATTTTAATTTTTTTGTCTTTTAATCTTTCTTATTTTGAAAATACATTCTGAAACGGATTTTACAACATGTTTGCAGATTTCCATGGTCATTAAGTGTTGGGAATTCTTGAATATCTGAACAATGAATATTCCTGAAATCTTTTATTTTATAGTTTAAGGACAAAATAACTTCATGTTTCACGTATCCTCTCACTGTTTCATAGACAGTATTTTGTGTCAGTTAGGTGCACTATTTTTTTCTATAAATCCGTGTGAAAGTTAATTTGTGCCTGATCTACATATTAATCAATAGAGTATCACTTTTTTTTTTTTTTTTGAGAAATGTCAGTCACCCAAAGTGGTAAGGATTACAGCTTCCCTTTTTTCTTAATATTTACATTGGTCTTGGTAATTCAGTTTCTTTTAGGTTACTAATTTATTAGGTTGGTTTATCAAAAAGGGGAAATGTTGTCAGGAGGACATACTTTTCTTCCTTTATTAGGTTTATTATGCAGTGTAATGTGTGCTTATGGGAAGTGTCTAAAATTTTAAATAAACCTCATATTTAATATGCTTTTCACATACATTCATGTACATATAGCTCATCCACAGAAACTACTAATAATTCCAATGTAAATTGCTAATATATAAACTTGCTTATTTTTTCTGCTTAAATTCCTTGCACCAATTTAATAATTTGATTTTACCTGACTGCATATTTTAAAGGGTCAGTGGAGGCAATTACATAGATAATCCAAACTAAGAAACTAGTCTCCTTAATATTTATAATGAAAGGAGTTTGCACAAATAGCCCAAATTATACAGGTATTTGTTTGTTATCTACTTTGGTGTACATAAGTAGATTCCTAGGATGAGGAGGTTCCTCTCCTTTATTTCTTTATGGTGGGATGGGGAGGAAGAGGGTTGTCTATGCTGGGGTAGTATAGCACCTGACAGCTCTATTGATTAGCATTCTTTTAAAGTGTCAGTACTCTTAATATCCTCTTCATCACCGTTGTTAGCATTTATTCCTTCTATGTGCCAGGCACTGTGCTAAAGCATTATACAAATATTATTTTGATTGATTTTTGCAGCAATCATGAGAGGGGGTGCTATTACTATATTGATTTTTGTTGTTGAGTCTTTTCAGTCGTATCTAACTCTCCATGACCCCTTTCGGGTTTTCTCAGCAAAGATACTAGAGTAGTTTGCCATTTCCTTTTCTAACTCTTTTTTACAGATGAGGAAACTGAGGAAAATAGGATTAAGACTTGCTTAAAGGTGACAGAGCTAGTTAGAGTCTGAGGCCAGATTCGTACTTCCTGAGTTTATCCAGGTAATGCAGTGGATAGAGTACTGGATCTGGAGTCAGGAAGACCTGAGTTTAAATCCTGCCTCAGATTCTTACTAGCTGTGTGATCCTGGGCAAGTCACCTCCAAGGATTGTTTTGAGGATCAAATGAGATAATAATTGTAAAATGCTTAACAAAATGCCTGGTAAGGGCTACGTGAATGTTACCTGTTGCTGCTGCTACTGGTACTGTTACTACTGCTGCTGCTGCTGCTACTACTACTACTACTACTACTGCTACCACTACTACTACTACTATTATTCCTGACTCCACGCCCAGCATGCTATCCACTGAAGCACCTAGCTGCCTTTAACAGATCTAAAGCCCCTTTATATTTTCCTTATCCAAGCAGAGTTGTATATTTTACACAAAAAACTCATTATAATATTTATATGACTGTTAATTTGTGCAGTTATGGCTCCTCTCCTTGTTTAATCTTTCCCCTAAAAAAAGAAGACAAATTTTAAATATGTATTTTGCTTAATTTTACCTTATAATTGATTTTCATAACTTCCACTGAAATGGAACTCAGATTACAAAACAAAATGTAGGTGAATTTTTATAAAAACCACAGACCCTAGTATTTCACAGAATCTCAGAGTTGGGAGGAACCTACAGGCCCTTCTTTGTTAATTCCATAACTGTACAAGCACCCCTCTCCAACATACCAGCTTTTCTTGAAGACCTCCAGTGAACCCACCACCTCTTAAAGCAGCACATTCTTCCTCTGGACAACTAATCATTAGAAAGTTTTTCCTTATCTCAGGCCTCTGTTTGCCATTGCTCCACATTTTGCTCTTTGGGGCTGAACAGACAGTGCTTTCCCTAATTATTCCTTTTCAGCCCAGAACTGTCACCTCCCTAGTCCTGGATCCTATGTTTTTCTTAATGTAGTCCAAGCATGCATTAGCTTTTTTGACTATCAGTATCCCATTGTTGATCCATAATGAGCTTTTAAAGTTGACTAGATAACTGAGATTTTTTTGGATGAGCCACTGAACACCATCCTTCTCCCATCTTGTATTTGGGAAGTTGATATTTTGGACCCACGAGTAAGAGTTCACATTTTCCCTATTATATTGCATTGTTTAGATTTAGCTCAGTGTGCTAACTTCTAAAGATCTTTTCTGAATCCTAAATCAAGTGTGCAGTATTTTAGCTTTTATTTCCAAGTCTGTGCCTTCTAATAATATAAAAAACATACCATTTTTGTCTTTATCCAAGTCAGTGATTAGATATATTAGTGAAAATCTCTAGAACGTTTTCCTAGACATTTCCCAAGCTGATGTCAAACTATTAAAACTCTGGTTCTGCCCGTTCATCCTGTTCTGAATTCACCTAATTAGCCCACATTTCTCCGTCTTTTTTGACAAGAATAATATAAGCAACTTTGTAAAATGCTTTGCTAAAATATAGGCAAATTTTAT
>NW_020952878.1:0-21868 GCF_900497805.2 Vombatus ursinus | reverse complement strand
CTTTCTTTCTTTCTTTCTTTCTTTCTTTCTTTCTTTCTTTCTTTCTTCCTTCCTTCCTTTCTTTCTTTTTCTTTCTTCCTTTCTTTCTTTCTCTCTTTCTTTCTCTTTCTTTCTTTTTCTGTTTCTTTCTTCCTTCCTTCCTTCCTTCTTCCTTCCTCCTTCCTTCCTTCCTTCCTTCCTTCCTTCCTTCCTTCCTTTTTCTGTCTTTCTGTCTTCCTTCCTTCCTTCCTTTCTTTCTTTCTTTCTTCCTTCCTTTCTTCCTACCCCTTTCCCCAACTCTAGCAACAACTCATTCACCTCTTTGAGGAAACCTTCTGAGGCATTCTTCTATTTTATTGCATTTTTTGCTTTGTCTTCAGATTTCATTGGTAGGAAGAATACCATCATCATTGGGGTTCACTTCTTTCAGTGTTGCAAACTCATTGATTGTTGGAGATAAAAATGCACATTAAAGAGTACCTGCAGTTATATTAATGTTTGTTTGGTCTGAGTGTTATGGTCTAGGGATACTGGGAACTCCAAAATTCAAGGGCAAAAGGCATGGGTCCTGCCTCGAAAGCATTCAACTCAAGTCTTCTTTCAGTCAGAGGCAAAGTTTATTGTTTCACCAATAGAAGCAGGTAGAACTTTTAAGAATCAGCGCTATTGTGATGCTTGAAATACAAGAGGGCTAGACTCTTAAGGAATCTGAGCAATTTAATGGGGGGCAAGATGAACCTTATATACTAAAAGACTGTGGGAAGATCTGGATGTGATCAAGGAGTGATGGATAGCTTGGAGTGACTGGGAGGTAACAGAGAAGGGTCTAGATGAAATTAAGGAGTGTCAAAATAGCCTGGGATAGGGCCAGGTGCTGACAGTGAGGGCCACAATGAAAGGGCAGTTAGTTAAAAGGGTTATTCTGGGATGGGCTGAGTGCTTCAGGCGAAGGCCAGAGACTTGGTTCAGGGGCTTTAGGGGTCCAGTGTGAATCCTGTCCCCATCATAAGGACAATCTAAATCTGAGCATTCCTTAGATTAAAGGGATAGAGCATTAATTTTTTTTAAAATTAAAAATAAAAACTTTTCACTGGAGCCTGCTGCTATAATTGAAGCTATTTTGTATCTTAGCATCAAAATATCATTCCTCATATGATGGTCTTCTGTGATGACCTGCATTGGTACACATTTAGTCAGTTTGAGAAATTCCCAGAGTCACCTTCAGACCGTAGAGAAATGTTAGTGTATGACTTTTGTGGTGATAACTGTGAGTTCTCATATTATTTAGCTTCTTCATAAAGTCTGACATTTTTATTCTTATATTAAAGATTACAGAATAGGCTCATGGCTAATAGTATGTTACATATGGTTAAAAACTCTCTTCAACATAAGTTTTATCAAATGAAAGCATTAATTTTACAAGGGGTGTGAGTAGTAAAGAAAGAACAGAGAGAAAATGAAGCGAGAAGGGGAGGGAAGAGGACAGAGAGAGAAAAACTAGAGGAGAATGTTGAGTAGAAGGGAAGAAAAAGAGAAGAGAAGAACAGTACAGACAGAAAAAGAGGAGGAGAATGAACAGAGCAGAGGGAGGAGAAGCAGGAGAGACAAAGAAGGAGAACACACGGAGAAAAGGGGGAGAGCTGCTTAGAAGAGGAGACAGAGAGCGAGATCAAAGGTTTGACTCTGACCTTTTCCCAGCAACAAGCATCAGATTTTCAGAAAGGAGAAAACAACCTACATTCTGGTCTGTAGCCTAAATCTTTTGGCAATCTGTTACTTAAAGTCATTTGTGTGCAGTTCATATGGGAAATTCCCTCCTACTTCATTTTTCCTCCCCAGAAAACAAAGGCCTTTAGCGCCTTTCACGTCGTTTCTTATTCTCTGTGAAACAGCTAGAACAGATGTATGTTGTCTGTTAGAACTAAGTGACCATGGGGGAGGTAGATGGGCTTCTACTTTCACTTGTTTCTTTAATGTCCTTCAAGGTCAGCACATACAGGCCTGCTGAGAGGGAGAGAGAGAGACAGAGAGACAGAGAGAGACTCTGACTGACTTTGAGATGAGATTTAAGGAGAGGATATGACTCATAGTTCAAAAGGAACGCAAAGATCTTTCACATAATGTAGAGATGAAGCAATATAAATAGAAGAGTGACCACCCCTTCCCCTTCGATGCACAATGAGCAGGCAATGTAAGAATAGTGTATGCCAAAAAGGCATATTCTTTTTTTTTAAAAATTTAATTAATTAATTAATTAATTAATTTTTATTTTAAGGCAATTGGGGTTAAGTGACTTGCCCAGGGTCACACAGCTAGTAAGTGTCAAGTGTTTAGTCTGAGGTCGGATTTGAACTCAGGTCCTCCTGACTTCAGGGCTGGTGCTCTATCCACTGTGCCACCTAGCTGCCCCTTTTTAAAATTTATTTTATTTTTCATTTCAAAAAGGCATATTATTGTTTGGATGGAGAATATTTTAAATTGATTAAGGGAAGGAGGGTACATTTTGAATTTCATGAAATTAGATAATTCATATGAAACCAAAGGTGATAGAATGTAGAAGGGCTATTTAGGGTGGACTTTGTTTAAGTGACTTGAGGGGGAAAATACCACATATCCAATGAGGTCCTTACATTATAGGACTTCCAAGTTTGAGGGGATCTCTAGTCCAACCCATACTGAGCAAGAATCCACCCTGCACTATCTCTGGAAAGTGGTCATCTAGCTTCCATTTGCAGCCACTCTTAGGTGACCTGGAAGCTTACAGATACTAAACAAAACCGAAGAACATGAAGTACAAATAGAGTTTGAGAGAAGAGTTTATGTACTTGTGTTTTGGTGTTGAACATTCTTTTAGATCATTACAAATCTAGTTGATATTTTTTTCATATTTCTAAAAGAACTGGAGGCATAGAGAGAAATGCCACAAGTTATACTTACTGGAAGATAGTAGTAAATCTTCCAACTGTGGCCCTCCCCTTGAAATAGTGATAGAAAGTGGACTGGTGATTTCATGATAGAGGAAATGAGAAACTCTCCTTGCCAATGCCATCAGGCACTAGAATATTGAGGAGATTTTTTTGTTGTTATTCATTCATTTCAGTCATGTTGCATTCTTCATGACCCCATTTGGGGTTTTCTTTGCAAAGATACTGGAGTGGTTTGCCATTTCCCTCTCTAGCTTGTTTTATAGATGAGGAAAGTGAGGCAAACAGGGTTAAGTGACTTGCCCAAGATACTACTGTTAGCAAGCGGCCTGGCACTCTATCCACTGTGCTACCTAGTTGTCCATGAATTAAATAGCAAGATAAAATACCAACATGCCTTTTAAACACAGTTCAGCAGACACCAACTTAAGCATCTTCTATGTACCAGGTATTGTATGAGAAGCTGGATAGAAACATACAAATGAAATAGTCTCTGCCCTCAAAGATCTGATATATTACTTGTGCACAAATAATCATTTTGCAGGCACTAGACAAAATTCAGCACCGTTAGATAAGGTTTTGTTGCTGACTATATACATAAGAATGGCAGGAATCTGGGCAAGGCCTGTGGAGAACAATGACCTTTGAGTCCTTTCCTTTTTTTCTGTTCTGCCTCCAATTCAAACCAAAAGAGAATTTGGTAGTTTCTAATCTTAGGTGAGGTAGTTGTCTGGGTTAAAGCAGTGTGACCTCAGCCATAGATAAAAAAGTTAAAGAAGAGATCATCTTAGCTTGGAAACATTCTGCCTGACTTTTGTCATGTGAGAGGGATATCATAGCTTTGGCTATGACTGAAGAGCTGACAGCCTACCCTTTTCAGGGAGAGGCTTTTTTTTTTTTTTCCATGAACGTCCAAAAGATGGAAGCAATGAGCACGGTCCTGCAACGAGACCAGCGGAGTAACTCAGTGAGGAGTAGAGAAGCCAAAGAAAATGAGAGAGTCAGGGAACAACAGAAAGAGGACACCCATCTGGTAGGAACAGAAGCATGATGGGATACCTAGGTCCAGACCCATGAGAGAGTACACAGCAGAAAACAGGCCCAGAGAGATTGGCATGAGCAGAAGACACTAGTGACCTTTGCTGTTTGTACTTAAGTAGTGGAAGTTGTCTAGTGTTTCTTTGTCTTATTTGACATTTGTAGATATTTTTTCTAAAAAGAAACTAATAATTCAAGATGTTTTAAAGTAAATTTCAAAGCCTAACAGCATCACTGCAGAAGAAATGAGTTTTTAACTCTCTTCTCCATGTGGAGTCCAGACAGAGAATGGCAGTGGAGCGAGAAGTCAGTTGGTTTCATTATTCTTTTCAGATTTCTAAATTCAGTGAAAAAATGGTCTATAATAATTATAATTTTGAAGACTCTTTTTTTTTAAAAGGCAATTGGGGTTAAGTGACTTGCCCAGGGTCACACAGCTAGTAAGTGTTAAGCATCTGAGGTGGGATTTGAACTTGGGTCCTCCTGAGTTCAGGGCCGGTGCTCTATCCACTGCACCACGTAACTGCCGCTTGAAGACTTTTTAAAGTAATATGAACAACACAGAGTTGAAGCCAGTGGCCTGGAGAAAATAAAATTTTATTCTGTAGATGAGGAACATTAGAAGAAGTATGATGCAGAGCCATTACCATTTGTCACTTTAGGAATCCAAAAATATCATTTAATGCTTATTATGATAGTTATTCTTTTGAAATTTGAAAAGCTATAGTTGTTTTAAAAGAAGTTTTGTAATATGTGTATATATGTGTATGCACACATATATACGTGTATGTATACATATGCATACATCCATATTACCATTTATTAATTGTTACTAGAATCAAGGTGCTGGAAAAAAAGGGACCTCAAAAAGTAATATGGTCCAAGCCACAGATAATTTTTTGCCTGATTTTTAAAGGTTAAATAATCCAATTTTCCTTTTATCTGATAATCTCTTAGTTCATCCAAACCTCATTTTGGCCAAGAACTGCCTCACTCTAAGCCTGTTTCCACCAAAAATACGTTAACTAAAAGGGACCTCTCAAGTTCTGAGAGAGATAGTGATGCTTCTGCTCTTGTCCTTGGTGCTATGGGTGTCCAGTTGATTTTCTGGTTGTAAGTTAGACCTGTTCAAAAGCGTATAGGTCTTGTAACCACTAAAGGTGGTTTACCATTCAATAAATTATTAAGAAAATCATTTAGGAAAGGCCCCAAGGTTTCTATTATACTTATCCAAGGAATAAGTCACTAAAGGTTACTCTAATATCCTTTTAAAAAAATTAAAGGTACCTTTTTTGTAGGCATTGCCCCAATGTTGTGTTTTGATGGGAGCCATGAGCACCTTGTGCGATCAAAATGTTTCACCCTGATGATTCTGCCAAATATATTACCAGTCACTTCCTAAGTATTTAGGACATTGTTGGCCTTGAGGGTTAGTAAGATATTAGTTAACATGATTAGTTTCTGGAATTGATAAAGCACCAAAATTTTGTTGCATATATTGAGACCAATATATACTACAGTACTGAGACTGAGTAGTGCTATTTAAGTAGATGGGGAAACCAGGTCATTGATAGAATATAAATGATTTGTATAATTCAGGAATTTGAATGTTTTTATGTAGACAGTTAGTTGTTACTATATTCTTTCGAAATTTTCCCACCTAAGAAAGCATATTAAGAAACATGTTGGTTGACCTTCTCTGTTGGAAATATTTATAAATCACTTTTTAAAAAATTCACCTACTAGCTGCCACTTTAACTTGTTCCTGAGATGGAAGGCAATTATACTTCAACAAAGTAAATGACTGAGGTCCTGAAATATTTACAAGTGATTTTTACATGGAGTGATGCTCTTGAACAGTCTAGTGGTGACCATAAAAATATATCTTAAATCATCCATACTGATTGACCGGGTATTATTCAGTTTAAGAAGCCGAGACCTTTGCCCCTTTTTGCCAAAAGGAATTTGACTCCTTTGTTTACAGACTCCAGAAGACCCTTAAACTTTTAGATTCCTTATAGACTCACCTTATGTCTCTTCCAAAGCCTTAGCCTTGCCTTTTGATCTTATTCAGATACACCTTTGCCTCTAGCCCTAAAAAGAAGTTTGTCTACCAGTCCCAGAAAACCCTTAAACTTTTAGGGTCCTTATCTACTCTCTTTATATCCCTTTGAAAGCAAACTTCTACCTTTCAGTTCCCTTCATTATCTATTCTCATTGTTTATTCAAATCTCTCAGACCTTCTAAATTCTCACCTAGACCTTTTTTCCTAACCACCTGCCCAGCTTCCTCTGGCCACCCAAAGTTACTTTAGTGCATAAAAGATCCACCCTAGCCCTCATTCAAATGCTGAGAATCTCTCGTGCCTAGAGGCTGAGGTTTTCTCATGCCCGCTCTTCCTTATGGGCGTTACTGATGTTTGGGTTCCTTGGGAGTCATAAACTATTTCTCTGGCTGGAAGAAGATTTGGGTTGAATTCTTTCAGGCAGGGCCCGGCGCCATGATTTTGGGGTATCTCTGTGCATCTAGGAGCACCCCAAACCTCCAGACCTCTTCACTGATCATGATATGACTTAGGATTTTGAAGAAACTCCAGGTTTTGTTCGAAGCAACCAGGTCACACTTTCAAAGCCCTCATTGATCTTCCCCTCTTTTGAATACCTAAAACCCTTGTAACCTATACTGCACAATTTTTATTATAAAATTTTATTGATGTGTTTTGTTTTTATATTCCTCACATTTTCTGCTTTATCACTCCCAAAGAACCATTTCTTACTATTCTAAGAAAATAAAAAAGAGGAAGAAAAAACAAGTGTATAAAACCAGCATATCAGAAAAACTCAATGTTATATTTAGTATTCAGTACCTGTGGTCCTCAACCTCTTCAAAGGAATGAGGGAGATGTCTTCTGTCTCTTCTTTGAGGTCACTTGGTCATTATCATTAAGCAGCATTTGGTTCTAGTTGTTTTGTTGTATTTTATCCATTTATGTTTTTGTAGTCATTGTGTGTATTATTTTTCTGTTTATCACAGAGGCAGGTAGGTATTACAGTGGATTAGAGCTTTGAACTTGGAGATGGGAAGACCTGATTTCAAATCCTTCCTCAGACACTGGGTGTGTAAACATGGACAATCCATTTAAGCACTATCTGTCTCAGTTTCCTAATCTGTAAAATAAGGATGATCATAGCACCTACTTCTAGGGTTGTTGTGAGGATAAAATGAATTAATATTTGTAAAGCCTTTTGTAAATCTTAAAGTATTGTACAAATGCTAGCTATTATTATTTAGTTGACCTCAGTTCATATAAATCTATGCATTTTTGTATTCATCATATTCATTGTTTCATTTAGCATAGCAATATTATAAATGCTAGTGTTTGATAATTTATTTAGCCATTCCTCAGTCAGTGGACTGCAAATTGTTTCCATTCTTGGCTACCATAAAAAGTGTTACTATGACTATTTCCATGTATGTGGGGCCTTTTTGTTATTGACTTTGTGTTATATCTGCATAACAGTGGGTCATTATTCATTTGGATTTTCCCAGATGGATTGTTAGGCCAGTTGGTGATTGTGAAACTGATAGAGGAGATTTTCTAGTATTTTGGGAATTTGATGCAATCAGCAAATTGTCATCTGCAAACATTTGGAGCAGTGAAAAACCACAAATTTAACATTCCATTTTTATTTGTAAAACTTTTTCCAATTTCATTTTAGTCTGGTTTGGGTAGCACTCAGGAGCAAGCTGAAGTTTGACACATATGATTTGAAGGACCTCATCATCTAGTAGGAAGCCCTGTTTCATTTGGGTTTGTCACTGAACATCCCCTGTGACAATGGCAAACACTATTGGCAAGCATCTAGGGCTCCATGTTTTATGCCTAAGTTGATATGGTTAATTGGAAAACTTGAACCAAGTTATTTTTCTTTTATATGTTATTGATAGATCTTAACATAGGCATGAAAGAAAACTCATTGAAAGAGAGCCTTTATGGCCACATTTTTCTTTTCCTAGTCACATACTTAAAAAAAAAAAAAACCCAAACAGCAAACTAAGATCTTGATGTAATAAAGAATGTATGTTGCATTTAATTGACGTGTAAGTGCTCAGTGACTACCTGATTGATTGATTGATTACTCTTGATAGCAATCACAGGCAGTGGACTCTTATTTATGCATTTACTATTGAATTTTTAATTAGCTGGTTTTTATATTTTAGTGTTTTCTCTACTATCCAATTTCTATAAGTATGTTTATGTCTAAAATCTTCATGAAGGAATTAGAAATTAGGATCTGAGTGTTGGAGTGGTAGTTTTATAGGAATGCTTGCATGACATTTCAGACTAGGGAATTCTGTTCAGTTAAACTATAATTCATGACTTTGAGGTTCTTAGGCAAAGCTAAATCTCTTTGGGATAAGATTTTCATGTTATGTGACTGTTATTGTTATTATTTTATGAGGAAACCAATTATTTCTCCCTTTAAATATGTGGCTTAATTTTTTTCAATGTATTCTTATGATGATTTCATTATGTCCTGGAACCAAAATATTTCTAAAAGAACATGGCTCTAATTTTATGTGAAAAACCTTAGGGAAATAAGATTTTATTTAAGTAATAGTTTTATTTTATTTCTCTTAATTGACAAATTTTCACATCTTTATCTGAAATGAGTTTTATGTATATTTTGAAGAATGTCAGGCTATAATTTTTCCTTTTGGAGAGAATTATGAGTTGGTTTTGCTAATTTATTGTGTCATTTTAGTTTGCCTAGACTTACAGAATTTCCCTCGTGTGAAATCTCTGCCTCATGAGGTCAACCAAGAGAAAGATAAACCTTTCATATAGTGATTGGTAAATGCAAGCACTTTCTTGTCTCTGTTTCTCTCTGTCCTCTGTCTCTGTTTTTGTTTTTCCCTTCCCTTCTCTTGCCTTCTCTTCTCTTCCCTTCTCTTCTCCTCTTTTGTCTTTATACATACACACATTTGAAAAATTAACAAGATAGAATCAGTGCACATGCTTATTTATGTTAGCATTGTTGTATCATTGTTTAGAGCTATGAAAAATTTAGGTATCTTATGATGAATTTAAATGTATTCTCATGTGGAGAAAATAATTTCTTGCCTGGGATTTCAGTCTTATAATAAAATGAATCAATTTTTAGAGTATTCTCTTATTAATTACTAATTCTATTACTAATTTCTAAAAACTATAACTAAGCACTTAGCACAGTGCCTACCTGGTAGGTACTTCATGAATGTTTATTGATTAATATTGTGAAAGGGTAGTTCATATCAACGAAGACAAATTTTATTCAGCTTTTATGAAAAGACATCATGACATAAATGAAGTTTAAAGTCATTTAATATTTGTCCCTTTTCTAGTTAGCTTACTTACAGTAGATTGATTATCTGCCCTTCTTGAAGTCTAATTGTAGCCCACATTATACTTTATTATATAATGCCTCTCCTTGCTATGTATTAACCACATATATTTGTGTTAGTCTAATCTTTAATCAGATTACAATCTCCTACTTGGTAAAGCCATATTTTTTTTTTTTTTGCTTCTTTTATATACCCCACAGCACCTAGCTCACTCCTGGCAAATGGCGAGTTTCAGTAAATATTGACTTATACGGGCCGCACGCCGGCCCTCTGCCAGTCGTGCGCCAGTACCCACTTCTCTTAAAAGAAGTGCACTGCCAGAGTCTTACCCATGCCTGGGTCCTCGGTCCTCAGCCGGATCACCACACAGAGACAAGCCATCGGGAGGCACCAACACCAGAGCTTTATTCAGAGGCCAACACAGCAAACCATCATAGCAAGCCCAAGCAGCAAGGCCAGAGCAACAGGCAGGAGCCAGGGGAGCACGCACGTGTGTGTTCTGACCACGCTTGTTCCTAAGTACCTACTTAGCCCCTCCTCCCCAGCCCGCTACTAGCCAATGATTGTAGGGTCAGATACCGGAAGGGGCTGTCTGAGTTTAGCACACCAAGGGGGAGGGAGTGACGTAGGAGGCCAGGATTGGATACAGGAAGGAGGCATCTGGGATTGACGCATAGACAAGAGTACGTGACCTAGGAAGTCAGACTCAGGAGGGGACTGGGTCAGTGCTGCACAAAGTCAGGAAGGTCACAAGAGGCATCTGGGGATGACGTTGCATATAGGGAGGGGACTAAGCAGAGGGAACTCAGTCCTCTGCCATCCCACTCCCACGTGGCACCGCCCCTTGCCTCAGGAGCTCAGGCTCGGCTACTTCCTTGAACCCAGCTTATCTCATAGCACTGCCCAATTGCCTCATGGCTTCTCCGTATCCAGCCCATCCCAGTACACACGACTCTGCCTACCACAGTCCCTGCCTCGACTTCCAAAATACCCAGATCTTACCTTACCCATGCCACAGCACCCAACTGGCAGCTGCCAACATCAGACAGTCCCTCACATTGACTAACCTGCTTTTATGCCTCTGGCCCATTTTGTATGCAAAGCAGTGAAAATCATTGCAATGAATGAAAATATGTAGGCATATTTTCCTCCTAGCTTTTCCTATGTTTACCTGGGAATAGAAATAATTTGTTGTTTTGAAACTGTAATTTCAAATTTAGTCCTATCTAAAATAATATGCCCAGTGTAGCCTTTCTGGTGTAGTATAGTGAAAAGAACATGAGACTTGGACTTTCAAGATCTCAGTTCCATTTGAAGTTCTGCTCTGTAATTTACTAGCCGTTTGACCTTGGGCAAATAATAATAGCTAGTATTTATATAATGCTTATTATATTCCAGGCACTTTACAATTAATAGAGAAGATGATACAGTCTGACATTTTTGTCAGTGCTAGGCTATAGGAGTGGTTGTATGCTTACCAAGTTTACCTATGGTACAAAACTGTGATAATGCGCATGCTGGAGGATCAAAAAAGTTCTTTATAGACAACATTGAGATAGATCTATAACAGTTATAATTGTAAATTTCTACATTTGGATTAAAAAATCAAGTACAAGAACAAGGTGGGGAGAATGTGTCTACATAGTGTATTTGAAAAAAAAATTCATGTTGGACATCTAGTAGACAGCAAGCTAAATGTGAGTCATCAGTGCATGCAATATGTCAGTCAAGAAAGCTTATGCAATATGAGGCTGCTTTAAGAGAGGTCTTTGTATCTCGAATAAGGGACATGATTTTCTTCCTTGAATAGATCACAGCTGGAATTTTTGTTAAGTTCTATAGGCTTCATTTTAAGATAAGGCAGGAAGCAGGGATGGGGACAAGAGGAGAGTCAGCTAGGATGTAGAAGACTCTTGAGATCATGCCTTTTGAAGATTGGTTGAAAGAGTGGGAGGTGTTATTCTAGAGAAGTGTAGAGAAAGTGGAAGACACGCTAGCTAGCTGTGTTCGATTATTTGAAAGGCTGTCAAATGGAAAAGGCATCAGTCTTGTTCTTGGTTCCAGAGAAACCCGAAACTGAATTTGTGGGGAAAATCCCTAAAAATTAGTTATCCTTGGTAAGATAGAGGAAGATAAGCCCCTCCCTGAAGGTCACCCAGTAAAGGCTGGACAACCACTTGTCAAGAATGCAGTAGAGGGGATTCTGGGATCAAATATCAGTAGCATAATGACACATAAGTAAATTAGGCCCCAAAAGTGTGTCATACAGTGTATATATTAAAATATGGGGAATATATAATGTAATTATGGATTCCATATTCCATAGTCTACATTTCAAAATGTACCTTATTACCTTTTATTCACACCTCCTACTTATCTTCCAGTGACTTGGGCAGTATGGTTTGTGCAGAGACAGTGATAACACTGTTATCTCCTCTATCAGTTTCACAATCACCAACTGGCCTAACAGTCTATCTGGGAAAAATCCAAATGAATAACTGATAGTGGAAAGTACTGACTCTAGGAGCTTCCTTGCTCATCTTTTTGGCTTTGTGACTGGGCAAGCTTCAGTTTCTTTATCCATAAAATAGGGATTAAAAAAAACCCTGTATTTTGTATATAACAAAGATGATTGTGAGAAATTGTGTGTGTGTGTGTCCCTGTGATTGTGTGGATTAGAAAAACTGCTTCCCCAGTGCAGACCAGCAGTTTGTCCATGGCTTAAAAGTTGTCTGGGACAGAGAAAGATAAAGTGACTTGTCCACGGTTTTACAGATATCATGTGTCAGACAGAGACAGCAGTATGTCTTTGTGACTCCAAAGCCAACCTGTTATCCATTATACCATATTGCCTTTAATGTGAGGAAATTGCTGCACAAACCTTAAAGTGCTATTAGAATGTGTGGGATATTAAGTCCTCTCTAAATGTGATTCCAAACAAAGACATCTGTGGTATATTAGATTGGATTGCTTTTTTTTCCCCCTCTTACATCAACAATAAAACTCTTGAGTATCTGTTTGTAGGATCTTCATTCACTGGTTATTTAAGAGAAGGAGAAATAGAATTTGTTTTATAGATCTCAAAGCTGTGACTTGAGATTAATTTACCAATTGAATAAAACTAATTGGTGTATATTGAGAGTGAATATATGATGTCTCTCTCTCTTTTCTCACATTTAACTTTTAACCACTTTTGAATCTAAAATGAAATATTTAAATGACTTTAATATAATAGTACTTTATAAAGTTACCAACTTACCAAAGTTAGTAAGTGGCTTATTTGAAAATTTGAATATCATATCTTATAGGGACAATGTTATCAATTGTGGTTAGGTTCTTGGTTAACCCCCAATGTATCTTAAATTAACTTATCCTTTTAGTGGATCTGTCTACTGTCTACTTCCCCACTAGAGTCTCTTCCCAAACCTCTTTGTCTTTTTCTCCCCACCTGACCTTGTCCTCTTATTTTTCTTGTTCCATTTTCCTTATTTCTTTTTAATCTCTATTCCTTATGCCCTAGTCCATGATATTTCCATTTTTTGCATCTTAAATAGATCTACATCTGAAGCTAATAACCATTTATAAAATGTGTTTTACAGGAACGTGGATTTAAACTCAGAACTTGGCATGAGAATTGTCTTTTTGTGAGGTGGTTGTAGAGAGGGGGACACTACAGAAATTATTGCCTGATGGCTCTTGGAATAAGAGAATTACTGTCATTTAGCTATGGAGATACTTAGAGGATAGCTTCCTGCCTCATGCCCCCAGTGTAGCACTGACTGGCCATTTGTTTCTGCAGGCAACAGGTGATGCCATGAAGCAAAGCTGGCAGAGTGCATTCTTTCCTAACAGGAAAAGGAGTTATATTGAGTTGATTCTTCCCCAACATGCTTTTCTTCTCCAATTTGAAAGTCTGCAAGTAAACTTTCCATTAGTTCGCACTTCTACTTCCCTCTCAGCCCCCTTCCCTTCAGAAGAGAGGCTGGAATTTTGCCTGGGACCCCTTTGTTTGAGCAGCCATGCCCAGATATAGCAGTAGAGCTCACTTTTTAGCCTGGGGCAAATGACTATCCACGTAGATAACTTCTTTGCTAAATTCAGAAGTTTATGTAAAATTAAAAACAAACAAACAAACAAAACAGGTTTTAACAAAATAATCACAGCTCAGAGCTCCCCAGTTAGGAGAATTCTTGATATTGGGACACAGATTTAAATTTCGGTCCCTTGAAACAATTGTGTATTTTTCCAAATGACCACTGTCTTTCTGCCATTTTGCTTTTCCTGGAATGGACTAAATATATGAAGGTATTCAATGTACATCAGACATGATTGGTTGTGGATTTTTATGTAAAGGAAAAGTGCTTCTGAAGAAACATACTAAAGTAAAAAAAAATTATAATAGACTTAAAGGACATAAAAACTTAGGAGTAAAATATCTATTACTTGTAGGCAGAGATAAAATAGAGAAGGAGGATTTGAAGCACATCACCAGTTCCAGGATTCTCTTGGGGAAAAGCATTTAAGCCATATTCTTCTGAAGGCTTCCTTCAGAAGTAAAGGTGATGAATGGGGAAAGTGCCAGTAGTATATACATGCCTTTTGTCAAACAAGATTCAGAGTCCACCATCCAGCCTTGGCACTGTCTTGCCCTCTTCCAGGCAGAACTGTTCCTAAGCTCCTAGTCTGGGGGGATTCCACTCCGAGGTTCAGACCTCAGTTGCGATGGATCAGTCTCTTCATGGGCTGGGGAATGGGACAGTGTCAGCCCAGTCATTATGGGAAACTTATCTCTTTGGATAATAACTATGAAGACAGCTAGGTGTTAGAGTGGGAGGATAATTTGCAATGCCAGAAGATGTTATATCATTTCATTGACCAGTGGTTTAGTTAGTTTAGTAATAAATCCATGGAGGCCAACTAAGAATGCTGTGAACTGGCTGAGAGCTAAACCCCTCCCTGGTTCTTGAGGAGATGGGAGTGGAATTGATTGGGGACTGTGCCTGGTGGGTTGAGATTTGATAGTAACATGCCTTACATTTATTGTAGTAATATGCCTACACTTTAATTATATACTTGGATGCAGTGATTTAAGTTTAAATATCACCAGGTCACACAGTTGACCAGAACTAGCAAGCCACAAATGTGTGACAGACATATCACGTGTGCAGCCTACCACAGCAGCAGATTAGAGCTAAGAGGGCAAACTCTTAAAACTGCTCCGACAGAGATCTTCGTGGACAAGTTGGCTCAAAGTCACAGCATCCTCTGGGTGCTATTTCCTGCACTTATGTGAGACGTCCAGTGGACTAGATGGCCCTGAGGACCCTTGTACCCTAGAGATTTTCATTCTGTGAATCACTGAGATATTATGTTTGCTTCATTAAGATCACACATGAAGTATCTAGTTACACCTTTCCTATACTGTGACGTTTAACTCAATTCAGTAAATTTTATATCTTGTGTTAAATTTGTTCCTGTTCTGTTTAGTTTATATGAATGACAATACATTCCTCTCTGCTGTTTCTGTGTCCTATGCATTTGTATGTATTAATGATCTTAAACATAGTTTAGTATTATATAGAAATCTTAACAGAAAGTTATATGATCATAGGAACAATGTAGTCCAGTCCTCTCGTTTTATGAAGCTCCTAAGATCCAAAGAAGTTAAATAACTTGCTCAGGGGCAAACTAAGGAAAGTGAAACACACATTTTAGTGATAATGCAAAAAATAAAGGTCATTCAGAACTTGTCATTTCCTGGTATCATTACCTTTTTAAATTATTAAAATGCAATTCAATTATACTTCATCCAGGTATATATATATATATATATATATATATATATATTTATGGACGTGAAGATATCATTAAATCTATTATCATAAAATGGAATGAAATTATCTTTCAAAGAATGCTTTCTCAATACATTTACTTGTAAGTGTTTCCTAATGTGTTAAAAGGAAAAAAAACGTACTTCACTTTGTCATTTGAGTATCTGTATCTTCTGTGACAGTTTGAAATTGATACTTAACATTTAAAATTTATTCTGAAGGTAGAATTCTTCCACCCCCACAAAAATTAACTAGCTTCTTTATGCATATCTAAATTGAGCAGACATATTTGACATATGAACTTTGAGGACAATATTAAGAAATTTCAGTAAAGCAAATACATAGTTTCACCATATAAACTGTTTTCATATTTAAAGGTATAAAAGGAAAAAATGAAGAAGACTGTTTTGTGCTAGTAAGATAGAGAAATTATACTTTTCAGTCTGTGATCTAAGATCCAGTCTAAGATCTAAGAACCCCAACTTTTCGGGTTGTTGGGAAAGTGCCAAGACTTTAAACAATCTAAACTAAAAATTAGGATTTTTCATTTTATTCACCTTTGTTGTAAAGAGAGGCTATTATTAGTTTTTCTGAAAATATAAAGATACTGTGATTTTTACATAGAAGCTGTGACAGGAAATAGATGAATTAGGACCTTTATATGGGAAATTCCCCAATTCATTTAAAATATTAGCTTGATAATAACTTTTTTGACCTAGACTCTAAGGGTGATCTTCAGCAGGTTAATGTCCCTTTGTGTGTCTCAGTTTCCTTATTTGACTTTGTATGAGTTGACTGTTAATGGGAAGCATGAGGCATATCTGTTCTTTACCCCTCATCATTAACCTGCAGCAAGTGTTAAAGAATAGTGGGTGTACTTAGAGTGAAATATAGGTTTAAGAAGACTTTATGAACCCACATTTGGAAGGCATAGAACATTTCATGGGATATTTTAGCCAGCTGTTCTAGTTTCAAATGGACCTCATGCACATTTGAAAAAGATTCGGTTTGGCTTCAGACAAACAAGGATTTGGGCTTCTTTGCCTTTCCCTGTTTCACTGCCATCAAAAGTGAGGTGCTGCTAAGACACTGATCCTTAGGTAGAGAAATGTGAATAAGGATAGATGGTTTTTGCAAACCTTCCTTTCTTAAACTATCCTAAAGTAAGCTTTTAGTACTATAATTTGGCAGATCTTAACTTTGATACTTTGATCGAAAGGGGGTACCTCTGAAAGTACAGAGGTTCAGTTATAATGTTAGAATTAATGCTTTAGAATTAAATGAACACCACCACTTGCTCTGCCATGGGACAGCTTTCATTCAAAACAATAGCCAGGCCACTCTTTTGCATATGACTTTATGAACTGTGTCTACTCATTTCTGGCAGTCATCTTTTTTAGCAAACTTGAACATGGAGAAGGTAGGGCATATATTTTGGTTTCATCATAAAGTTTCTTTCTTTACTAAAATTACTCTAGAAAATGACTTTCGAAAAATGGAAGCCAGGCCAACCTCAGTATTCAAGTGCAGTTTTGTTTTTTTTTGTTTTGGTATTTGAGGCAAAATGTTTTTCTTCCCTCTTAGTCTTGAATTATTTGCCTAATTATTAGAATGTTCCACTTTTCATTTTCTCTCTAGATGTTTTGAAGTGATATACTTGGACCTCGAGCATTTATGCAATTTTTGTCTGAAACCTGCAAATATTAACGACTAACTTAAAAATGAAATAAAGTCTTTGTCTATGAATTCTTGAGCCATTGAGGAAAATGTTTTGTTTTGTTTTACTTTAAACGATTTTGAGAATTTACTTTTTTTCAGATAGAACTGGTGACATAGATTTTGGTGATCCAAATCATCTTGCGTTTCCATCTAAAAGCAACCATTAATTTAACAAAAATTTGAATATCTACTCTGTTTAGTAACAATAATGATGATGATAATAACTACTTGTATATTATTTGCAGTGTGCAAGGAAATGTCATAGGCCTGCCAGAGATGCAAAGATGAATATAAAATAGCACCTTACATCTTTTGTGAAGCTTATGATATATTAGGAAAGATGAAATTTGAAAACAAATAATTGTAATACAAACTGTAGTGTGATAAGTATGTAAGAAATATACAAGGAAAGTTGAATGCGTTGGGCAGCTTTGATGTTGCAGAAACAGAATTAGATTTCATTTTCAAGGGTCTGGGTCTCAATCCTGACTCCTTCATTTATTGCCTATATGTGATGCTTGGACAGATCAGTGTTTAGCTCTAGGTTTTAGGAAGGATATTGATCAGCTCAAGGATGTCCAGGGGAAGGCAGCGAGGATGTCCCAAACTCATGCCATGTGAGGGTGGTTTGAAGGAACTGGTGATGTTTAGTTTGGAGATGAAATTATTTCGAGGGAATATGATAGCTGTCTTCAAATATTTGGAGGACTGGCATGTGGGAGCAGAATTATATTTGTTCTGTGTATCCCTACGGGGCAGAGCTAAGCAGTGGGATTTGAAAAAAAACAAATGCATGCTTGATGTCAGGCTAAGCTTCCTAACAGTTAGAACAATCCAAAAGTGGAGTAGGCTGCCTTAGGATGCAGTGGATTCCCCATCGGTGGTGATCTTCATGAAGAGACTGGATGACTGTTTACCGACTAAGGGTGTATGTGTGTGTGTGTGTGTGTGTGTGTGTGTGTGTGTGTGCGCGTGCACATGCGCATGCTCAAGCACAGGGAAGAGGGAAGTTCTTGTTCAGGTAATGATTACATTATATGGTTCTCAGGCCTTTTCCAGCTTCAAAATTCTGATTTTTGAAGTCACTTAACCCTCCATGCTCTTAGTTTCCCACATCTGTAAAATGAATGAGTTGGACTGGATGACTTCTTAATTTCCTTTCTCCTCTAAATTCTTTGATCCATCTTATGAGTTCAGGATGGGGAAATCATTTACAGATGAAGATATCAGGGGAAGGCTTTATAGGGGGTGGTTTCATAGGAGCTGGTGCTTGAAAAAATGATTAGAATTTAAATAACTATTTAAGCTTTTACAGAACCTGCCACACCCCAATTCTCTTGAGTGCCTGCACTCTTGGGATCTTTCAGAGACTGACAACTAGAGTGCCTCGAAAGCTGTACTTTACTTTACGACATAAAGACAATTTGCTTGCAGAAAGAGGTATTTAATGAGAACTGTTCACCTATGAGGTGAATTCTTAGTTTACTATTGACATAAAACACATTGAAAATAACTCTACTGTAACAGTGAAAACATAATTCTTAACAGTAATCCTAAATATATTATTATTACAATTATTTCTGAAAGGAGAATGGTACTAGAGATGTCTTTTGGCCCATTTGGGCAAGGATGGAAGGGAACAAGCATTTATTAAGCACCATCTATATGCCAGACACTGAGCTAAGCATTTTACAACCATCATCTCTTTTGATCCTCATAACAACCCTGTGAGGTAGATGCAATTATTATTCCTATTATAGGGATCAGGAAACTGAGGCATTAAATGACTTGATCAGGGTTACAGAGCTGTTAAATGTCTGAAGACAGATTTGAGCTTGTCATTTTCCTAATTCTAGGCCCATTGCTCTATCCACTGTGTTAGCTAGTTGCCTCTGGTTGGCAGTATGTGAGGTTGTGTGGAATCCTTAGATTCTAATAGAGAAAATTATAGTAGCTCTTGGCCCACAGATGGTTAGGAGGGTCAAATAACCCGTCACAAAGAGATTACAGGGGTTTCTTTGCCAGCACTAGGGACAGGACTCTGTTGCTTTGCCTATACTCAGATCTGGGTCGCGGTCCTGAGAGATGTTCCCAGGGTGAGGAGGAGTATTAGAACATCAGAGCTTATGGGCACAGTGGAGTGGGGTCCCTTGTTATAGCTCCAGGGTAGAAAAGAGTGCTTGTGGTCACTCACAGACCAGAGCACAGTCCAGGAGAGTAGTAAACACACCTCTCCTTAGGTCATAATACCTTAGAAGAACTGAAAACTTACAGGTCCCTAGAAGCGTCTCTGAAAACAGCTGCACAAAACCCCTGAAGCTTGAGACTGTGTGCCCTCCACCCAGCACCACTTTAGCAAAGAATTAAAAGTCAAGACATAAGCTGGAAAAATGAGCAAACAACAGAGAAAAAAATTCTGACTTTCGAAAGTTACCGTGGTGACAAGGAAGATCAAAACACACACTTGGAAGAAGACAACAAAGTCAAAACTCTTATATCCAAAGCCTCAGAGAAAAATATGAATTAGTTTCAGGCCATGAATGAGGTCACAAAGGACTTAAAAATCAAGTAAGAAAGGTAGAGGAAAAATTGGGAAGAGAAATGGAAGTGATGTAAGAAAATCACGAGAAACAAGTCAATAACTTGGTAAAGGAAGCACGAAAAAAAAATATTGAAGAAAATAACACCTTAAAAAACAGAAGAGGCCAAATGGCAGACGAGGTCCAAAAAGCCAATGAGGAGAAGAATGCCTTGAAAAGCAGAACTGGCTAAATGGAAAAAGTGGTACAAAAGCTCCTTGAAGAAAATAATTCCTTAAAAATTAGACTTAAGGTAAAAGTGTTTACATTTCTACATAGGAAGATGATATGTGTAACTCATAAGAACTTCTCATTATTAGGACATTTAGAAGGAGTACATATAGACAGAGGGCACAGGTGTGAATTGAATATGATGGGATGATATCTAAAAAAATAAAATAAGGGGTGAGAAAGAGGAATGTACTGGGAGAAAGGGAAAGGGAGAAGTAGAATGGGGTAAATTACCATAAAAGAGGCACAAAGAGCTTTTACAGATGATGGGAAGATGGGGGAAATGGCAGGGAAGGAATCCTTGAACCTTTCTCTCATTGGAATTGGCTTCAAGAGGGATAACACACACACACACACACACACACACACACACACACGCACACATGCACACACACACCAATTGGATATATAAATCTCTCTTACCCTACAGGAAAGAAGGAAGGGAAGGGGATATGAGAAGGGGGGTGATCATAGAAGGAAGGGCAGATTGGGGAATGTGGTAGTTAGAAGCAAAACCCTTTTGATGAGAGGTTGAAAGGAGAGAGAAAATAGAGTAAAGGGGGAAAAATAGCAATCATAACTGTGAAAAAAATATTGAAGCAAGTTTCTCTGATAAAAGCCTTGTCTCTCAAATATATAGAGAAATAAGTCAAATGTATAAAACTAAGAGGCATTCCCCAGTTGATAAATGATGAAAAGATGTGAACAGTTTTTAGATGAAGTAGTCAAAGCTATCTATAGCCATATGAAAAAATGTTCTAAATCTCTATTGATTGGAGAAATGAAAATTAAAACAATTACTACCTCACAATTATTAGAAAAAAATGACAGATGTTGGAAGGGATGTGGGAAAATTGGGACATAAATGCACTGCTGGAGGTATTATGAACTGATTCAATCATTATGTAGAACAATTTGGAACCATGCCCAAAGGGCTACAAAACCATGCATGCCCTTTGACCAGTAATACCACTTACTAGGTCTGTATCCCAAAACAAAGAGGGCCTAGATGTATAAAATATTTATAGCAGCTGTTTTCTGGTGGCAAAGATTTGGAAATTGAGGGGATGTCCATTAACTGGAGAGTGGCTGAACAAGTTGTGATATATGATTATGATGGAATACTATTGTGCTAAAAGAAATGATGAACTAGAGTCTTTCGGAAAAACCTGGAAAAACCTACATGAACTGATGTGAAATGAAATCAGAACAGGAGAACATTGTACACAGTAACAGTAATAGTAAAAGATGAGCAACTGTGAATGACTAAGCAGTTCTCAGCAATACAATGATCCAAGATAACTCTGAAGGATTTATGGTGAAAAATGCTACCAATCTCCAGAGAAAGAACTGAATACTCAAAGCATACTTTTGGAAGTTTATTTTTCCAGGGTTTTTATTTTGGTCTATGTTTTCTTATACAACATGAATAACATGGAAACATGTTTTTCATGACTGCACATGTGTAACCTGCTTGCCTTCTCAATGAGGGGGGTAAGGAAGGAGGTAGAGAATTCAATTTTAAAAATGAATGTTGAAAATTGTTTTTACCCGTAATTGGGGAAAAATAAAAATAAAATAGTAAAGAAAAAAATCTTGGAACTTCCGTGACATATATGTTGTTTCAATGTGCCAAGGACAGTAAAGAACAGTTCATGGAGAATCATCATCCTATTAATTCTGTGACCTCAATAAGCAACATAACTTCAGTTGGAACTCTTAATACAGCTCTGTCGAATTAAAAAAAAAAAAAGAACAGCTATGTCAGACAAGAGATCCCAAAGGTGAAATTCTAGGAAGCTGGAACTGGGTCGATGTTAAGCATTTAAGCAAAGCTGGATCTAAAGATGATGAATAAGGAAAGAAACTTTAAGATAAGAAAACACCATCTTTTAATATAGTAAACTAAGGTCAACATGTTTCTCTCAGTACTCTTCTATTGAAGTGGAATTTTATAAAACAGAAGTTTTTTATGTGTTTCTTAAATAATTAGATCACAAATTCATGTAGAGATTTGCTGGTATTGCATTATTCTCACAAATTTGCTTTGAAGGAAGATGCCACCAAGAATGTTCAGTGTCCCTTCAGGAATCTTTAAAGCTTTACAAATGATCAAGAAGAGTAAATAATGATATATGCAGTGTTAATTTATACTGTCTTAATTTGGAGTGATTTTTTTTAA
>NW_020952877.1:0-15619 GCF_900497805.2 Vombatus ursinus | reverse complement strand
AAAATATAGGCAAATTTTATCTGTAACAGGCCTCTCATTTAACCTGTTTAGACCCTGTCAGAAAAGGAAATAAGGTTAGCCAGGCATTTGTAATGATTGCCTCCTAAACATTCAACTATCTTTCTAGTAATAGTCACTAGAACATGTCTAGGAATTGAAGTCCATTTGATAATATAGTTCAATGGCATATAATTTACAAATCCCATTCTCCTCGGTCTTTTGAAAGTTGGGTTAATATCTGAATATTTGCCCCTCTCCAGTCTTGTCTTATCTATCCAGGTCTCCAAGATCTTTGAAAGATCATTGATAATGGCTCATCAACCACGTCTGACAATTCTTTGAGTAGTGTAGGAATTTGTTCATCTGGGCCATGTCATTTGAACCTATAAACAAGTTTCTGCCTTTACATTTGCTTTACTTATCTTGGTTATTAACTCTGTATTAGCCATTTTTATTCATTATTTATTTTCATGTATTATGTATTATCCATTTTTATGGTGCTTTTATTATCTCCATTTTACACATGAAGAAACTGAGGCTTAGGGAACATAAATAATTTACCCAAAGTCACACAGGTATTAAGTATCAGAGGCAGGATTTGAACTTGGGTCTTCTTAACTCCAAGTCCAGCATTCTCTCTGCCATACTACTTGCCGCCCTCTGTCTTCAAGAACTTAAATGACATGCCTGGAGTCACACAACCAGGGTGTATCAGAGGAGGCATGTAAATTGAGGTCTTCTGAAGCAATTCAGTCCTCTCAACTACATGATATACTAAAATGTTCAGTATTGCATGTATAGGTAGCCACATCTTTTGTTACCTATTGGCAAAAAAAATGTTATAGAATACTTTTTTGATGTTCTATTTCTTTTTAGATGTTCTATGTTCTAATTATGCTTTGGATAGAAACCATTTCTAATTTTAAAGCATTTCATCACCGTACATACTTTTTATATATTTAGGTGCTTTTATCTTTATAACAATAACAAAACTTTATTAGGTACCTACTGTGTGCAGATTGAAACACAGCTGGGAAGTTGCAAAGTTTAGAAAGGACATACTTGTAGTTCCACCACTTACTACTTATGATCCTTGAGATGCGTTTGACCTTAGTTCCATCATCTGTAAAATGAAGGAGTTGGACTCAACTTTTTAAGGTAGAGAATTCCTCTTTTTTTAAAAAAAAATTATGTATTATGTGAGGGTATCAGTATAGTACTTGGTGTGCCCACTTTGATCATGTCTTTCAGGCCACTTTGTTAGAGACTTTGGTAGTGAAACACACTTGTTAGGATATATGTGTGACAAAAGCAACCCACCGCCCCTGCTACCTCAGGGCCTAAAAGCACTCTTCAGGAATATGTGCAGCCTATCTCTTGGGTGGGTTGCTTAGCTGGGTTTCCAAGCTCTCTTCCTCCTGATAGTCTGACTTTGGATTGCCAGTGGTCATGCTGCTCCTCCCTCAGATGATATCTGTATCTGTTTCTCCCTGGATTTTGTGCCTCAGTTCTGTAACGGATGCAGAGTTTGCTATTGGTACAGTAGGTATCTCCTCAAACCAACTTGGCTAATATTGGGGAGGGAGGAAAGGGAGAGGAGACCAAGAAAAAAATTGCCTTTCATCTCCCCTGCACTCGTATCCTCAGTAGGCAGCTTCTAACTTTCAATATATTGAACTCTTGAACTCCAATGATTGGATGGCTGTTCTTTTGTTTGTTTTTTAATGTAAAGTAAGATTCATTCCCTCACAACAACTACTAGATAGATATTTATTGTGCTGTGTCCATTGCCTTCATCTGTTGGCCAGAACCCAATAATTATCCCAAGTTGACTAAAGAACTTCTTCATACATTGTCGTGGGATTGTAGGAAAACCTCTTATCACCTCCTTTATACTGCTTCCCACCTTGATATCCCTTTCTCTTTCTGTGATGATATTAACTAAAGTATATGTATGGGAGGGAAATCACATCTCTTCTTTCCCTTACATATACAAAGTTAAAAGACAGTAAAAGCTGCTATAGACGGGTGATGTTTGACTAGCAACTTCTTGTCTACAAATTATTTAGCTTGCTTCTGCAGCTTTAGTCCGAGAATATCCACTGCATAGGAGAGCTTTACAAAGTCCTGTATGCCCGTGACTATCCCAATAAAGGTGTTCTAGTTTTATACCCTAAAGATGTAGATTAGTAGGCCTGATCCTGTGGATATAGCTGTATCCTGCATCTAATCAAAGCAATTGGTAGGGAGCATGCAAGGTATCAGTTTTGCATTCACATCCTAACACCTTTTGTGCATTGCCATGAAACGTGCAACCCAGGTTCCCCTTTTCCCCACCCCGAGAAGCCATATAATGGAAGATTTTCTTTCAGGGTCTTGGCCCTCTATAGAACATTATTTCAGAGATGTCAGGGTGTGGAAAGGATGTATGTAGAGAAGACTTGGGTTCTGACCCTTCCTTTTCTGTGAGGTAGGAGAGGGAACATCCACTGTTGTTAGTGTTTTAATCAAGATTTTTTTATAAAGTACACTACAGTATGCTGTCTTAAAATTTGAAGACCCATGTAGGGCCATTCAAAACCATTAGTACTATTAGCTCTTAGGAGGTAAGCAGAATAAACAGACCTCTGTCCAAATGGAACTAGTGCTTCTGGGTTTCTGGGCTTTTCAGAGTCATCACAGCAATTTTCTCAGGGTCTGAATGTCTTCCAAGTACTTTCTAATAGTTTTATTGATTCTTCTTTCCCTCTATGGCTTGTCTGAGATAAATTGACATGCAAATCACTAATAAGCCACTTCCACAGTCTGTTGATATATCACTCGATTTTAAATGACCCTAAATTGTTCCCTACATCTGCGCAGACCTAATTTGATTATTTGAAGGTTTGCAAATAGATGTCTGCAAATCAACATAGTAAGGTTGCCTGGATCTAACTGAATATATTGTTGTAGCAATGGGATAGGTTAGTTTTATCTGCTTCTATCCTATGGGGAAGCAAATGGATATTTGATTCATTTATCTTGCATTTACCTTTTCTAATGCATACTTTTACACCTTTAAGCTTTAGCTATACATTTGAAGTAGAGAACTTTATATGATAAAATTTAGCTAGGTAGCTTAGACTGAAGATTTTTATGGGTTATATTTTGTGTATGTATGCTGAATTGACAGTGTAAATAAATGTCTCAGTTTCACAGTTCAGTATGAATTAATATTTCACTTTTTTGATTAAAATTTATTTGTATAAGCATTTATTATCTCTTTTTCCTAGTGCTCCCCACATCTAATAATTTAACAAACAAAAAGGAAAGAAAAATAAAAATAAAACTCTCATAGTGAATATGTATAGTGAAAACGTTGCCATGTCACTTTGGCCATGTCAAAAAAATATACACATACACATATGTCTATATCTGTCTATCTATCTATGTATCTATCTCATCCTGAATTTTTAAGTCCATCACCTCTGTGCCAGGAGCTAGGTGGTATGTTTCATCTTCAGTCCTCTGGACTTCCTGTTTTATCCTTGAATTGATCAGAGTTCCACAGTCTTTCAAAGCTGTTTTTCCCTATAATGTTGTCTTTATATGAATTGTTCTCCTAGTTAGTTCCGCTCACCATATTCTGCATCAGTTCATAAAGGACTCCCTAGTTTCCTCTGAAGGTGTCAATTTTGTCATTTCTTAGGGAACAATAACAATATTCCATGACATTTATATACCATAATTTGTTTAGCCATTTCCCACTCTCTTAGTGTCCAGTTTGGAGCATGTATGAAAAGAGTTGCTATAAGTATTTTTATGTAGAAGTTTTTATTTTCCTTCTTTGATCTCTTTGGGGGCATAGATGTTAGCAGTTGTATAGCTGTGTAGGGTCATAGAGTATACACAGTTTAGTAACTTTGGGGGCAGAGTTCCAGATTGCTTTTCAGACTAGCCAGACCAACTCACAGGTCTACCAACAGTCATTTAGTTTGTGGTAGGACTAGTGTTTTTCTGACCCAGCCTTCCTGACTTCCCTGACCCAGCTTCCTGCTCTGTCTGCACCATAAAATGCACCAGCCTCATGGAGCTGGAACCTCTCAGATTTGGTGGGTGCTTGAGACCAACCCTGATGACTTAAACAATTTCCAGATGGAGGTGGGGAAGGTAGGTCCAGGAAGCCAAGCACTGCTCTATCGTTATTGAATATTGTTGCTCTGGTAGAACAAAGTAAACTTTTCCTTTGTTTAAATGTTCAGTGATTTGCTAGTGACCTATTTCTTTCCAACATCAAACCTGAACTGATGGTACCGATGTCACCTACAGCATAATCAGTATGCATTTATTAAGTGCTGACTATGTGCTGTGCACTGTGATAAGCAGTATCTTTGGGGATACAAAGGAGAAAAAAATACTGTCTGATCTCAAGGAACTCACAGTTTGAGCACACAGACACCTATATGTATATGTGCAGGATAAATTGGAGACAATCAGCAAAAAGAAGGCATTAACAGTAAGGGGGTTCAGGAAAGGCTTCTTAGTGGAAAGGGGAGATCTTTGCTATAATTTGGAGGAAGCCTGGAGGCAGAGAGGAGATGGGAGAGCATTCCAGGCATGGGGAGAACCAGTGAAAATGCTTGGAGTCAAGAATGGTATGTCTTGTTTTCGGAAGAGCCAGAAGGTTAGACTCACGGGATCATAGAGTTTTTGGAGGTGAGTAAGATAAAAGACTGGAAAGGTAAAGGTGGGGGCCAGGTTGTGAAGGGCTTTGCATGCCAAAGAGAGAATTTTACATGGGTAGTTTTTTGATGGATATGATATGGTGGAGAGACTAACCAGCAAGCTGTTGGAATGGTCCAGGCTTGATGTAATGAGGGCCTGTACCAGCATGGTGGCAGTTTCAGAAGAGATATTATGAAGATAAAATCAACAGAATTTGGCAACAGATTGCATATAGGGAGTGAGAAAAAGGAAGTGAAAAGTGGACAGTGCCTCTTGGGTTATGAGCCTGGGTGACTGGGAGGATGGTGGTGGTATCTTTGGCAGTAAAAAAGAAATTAGAAAGAGAGGAGGCTTGGGGAGAAAGTGATTGAGTTCAGTTTTGGACTTGTTAAGTTTAAGATATCTATGAGACATCCAGTTCGAGGTGTTCAGTAAGATGTTGGAGATGTAAAACTGGAGGCCAAAAAGAAATTAGGGCAGGATAAGCAGATGTGAGAATCATCTAGCATAGAGATGCTTTTGTCTTAGTCCTCTTTTTTCATCATTGCTTGTTAGTACATATGAGGAGGAACTTATAGTTGTTTTAATTTATATTTCTTTATTGATCTGGAGGATTTTTTTAAAAAAATATTCATAATTAGTACTTTATTTTACACTTAAGTATGGTGTTTTTTTTTTTCCCCCTAAGAATGTGGCAGAAACTAAGAATAGGTGGATTTGGTATTTCTTTAAAAGTTCTTTATTTCTTAGGGCCCTGCCTCTGAATTCTTTTTAACCCGGTTTATCAAAAAGTAAGTTCTGTTTCTCCCTTTAACACATGATTTGACAGAATGGATTTTGGCCTAAAGAGTAAATATTCAGAATTGTGCAATTAAAAAGAGACTGTTTGAATTCATAAATGAACTCATGGATTTCGAGCGAGAAAGGAGCCTTAGAGATCATGTAGTCCAACCCTCACTTTTCACAGATGAGGAAACTATAGCCCAGAGAGTTGAAGTGATATGTCCAAGGTCACAGAGGGAGGAAGTGAAGTTCTTTAAAAACAACAGCAACCACAACAAACAAATGTAATAAAATGAGTCAACCTGGGAACCTTAACACCATATACTCAGTGATTCCTCATTTTCTCAAATTGCTCTAAAAAAACAACTGTTACTTCAGATATAAAGTATTGATTCTTCAGTTGGCTAATCACAAGTCTTTATAGTTCACAGCATGATTTTAGGTACACTGGAGATTAAGGAAGAAATATGTAGGTAGCAAGTGGAGTTAGGTGTGGTTTGGTAGTAGTACACAGCTGGAATTGCTAACAGGATCCAGTGATGGGTTGTTTTGTTTTTGTTTTTTTCTTTTAAGATGGGGAGAGTTAGGTATGTTTGAAGGCAGTCATGGAAAAGGAGATGACATATGGACGCTGGGTGACGCACTTGCAGTCAGGACCTAGGTTTAATTACGGCTCCTATATTTACTAGTTGTGTGACCCCTCAACTTTCTTCTTTATAAAACAGGGGTCATAATACCCATAATCCTTACCTCATAGAATTGCCATGATTCTTAGATGAGCTGATGCATGCAAGAATATATACCATGCTGCATATTTAAAGTGCACAAAGGTTCTTTTGCTGGATTTTTCTCCTATTTGGGAGATGGACCAAAAGAGTGCAATGTGTACTCCATTGTGCAATGGAGAAAATGCTGGCCTTGGAGTCAGGAAGACCTGGGTTTCAATCTCACTGTAGATGTGTGACTTTGGGCAAGTCACTAAACATCTTTGTGCCTCCTTTTCTTTATCTTTAAAGTGAAAGGGCTTGAATTAGCCAACCTTGAGCTTTCCTTCTGGCTCTGTCTATGATCTTGTGAGCCCAGTGTTTTCCTCAACCTGAGGATCCTGGGGGTTGGGCAATGACAGAAATTGGGATTTTAAGGCCTTTCTAGAAGAATTGTTGTGGTTGAGGAGGAGGAGAGCAGGTGTTGAGGGATAAAGGGCATTTAGAATTTTTTAAAAAGCTTTTATATATTTTCATGGACCAGGGTTATATTTGAGAGCTCACATAGTAATGATTTACCTTATATGAATATATTATTCAGTCCAGTTTTCTCCTTCTGGTTCTAGAGGACCAAAATACACCCATGGAGTCACACAGTAAAGGAAGTTATTTCCATAACCCAACTTTTGGGAAACAATCCTTCTTACCTGATAGAATATCTTGACTGCTAACCCAAATGTGGGAAGATCTGAGTCAACATTATTCACATGCAATTTAATTTATGAGTCAAAATTCATCCAACAAATGAGCATGTTTATTGAAATGGCATGTACCTGCTATTTAATGTAGATAATTAACTGATTTGTCAATAACTATCAGAGTGTGTATTGCTTTTAATGATGCCTTAAAATCTACCACATAAATTTTATTGTTTGCTTTGATGGAATAGTAGTTAAAGGATTAGACTTAGAGTATTATGTATCTACCCACTTTTTCTTTTATTTTACATGCCTAGACCCCTATCACACCTTGTATTTACAAGAAAAACTTTTCATTTGTACATGCTAAATTTCTGTATGGATAGTTTTATTTAAAATGAAATGTTCAGGTCTGTTTATATTTTTCAGTCATCCTATATGTAAATTATTCTAATCTTTGCAAACTCCCTTGAGCTGCCAGTTGTGACTTACTCTTTTCCATTGTTTAAAGCCCTTGTTCCTATGTTTTGACAGTTCTGATCCAATGAGCCCCACCCTCTCTCACTCACCCCCTACCCCACCCTACCCCATCCCCATTGCTTCTACTAGGCACCAGATCTGGATGAGGCAGAGGTCAGGTAAGGTGTGAGTGAGAGAGGGTGGGGTAGGGTGGGGTAGGGGGTGGGAGGGGGCAGCCATTTGCCTGAAGATTTTAAGGACACTCCCCTACCCCCTTTTGTGTTAGTGCATTTTACACAATGGTCATATTTTTATAGAAAAAGATTCACTTTAAATCCTTCCAGATGCAATGTAATCTGAAAAACATAACTGTGGATTGTAGCTTTTATATATATTTGCACAAGTAAAAGAATAAGTGGCTGTCACACTCTATTCAGTGCACACTTGAAAACCCTATTATTTTCTCTTTAGGCCAGTTTTCAGAGTGGACAATTTCGTAATAATTAATTCAAAATGTTGGGCAGTTTGTTTTGTTAATAATTCACTAAAACCTGCTTAACTAGCGACTTCTACTCCTACCCCCCCCCCCCCCAATTACACACACCTTCCTTCCTCTCTTACTTTTCAGCTCACACTGTAATAGCTGAAGTGCCAGACACTATAAACTGATAAGATAAGAAGCACATGGTCCACTGCCATAAGCCAGGGGTCCCTACTGGGGCTACTGACGCACACAGTCATCCCCTGATGTCAAACAGCTGATAAGTAGCACCTTGGCTCAGGTCCCAAATCGTGTGCCAGAGGGGAAAAAAGGTTCTTTGTCTGCAGAAGCGGCTCTGTTGAGGTATTTTTTAACATCTTACTGCTTTTCTTGAATTAAAGCCAGATTCCTGTCTGCTTAAGCTATTTTGTATTATTTTTGAATTGTTTGGCAGGAATAAATGTCCGCTAGAAAAAAAGTATGTTTAATTCATTATGTATGATATTCCTTGGTATGTTCGTTACAGATTATATGGAAGTGAAAGTTTTAAATTTTGGATGAAACCCTAATGTGAGCCATGTTTGATAAAGGGTAGTTGAGGGATGTCATAGAATCACGATGTTGGAAGAAAGTCCTTTTACAGAGTTTTAAGTATTAGGCCTAACCTTTGTCTGAGAGTCACTTGTTTCAAAACTCACAAATTTGCCTAGAGACACTTAAAATGGAGTATATTTAGGCCTAATATCAAGATAGAATTCCTATGCAACCAACCAGTCCATATACTACCACCAATATAATTATCCAGGAAGAAAAAAAGGATACCACAAGAATGAGGATGGGCTCATTTCACCAATATTAACACCTGATAAACTGCTTATGTACACACACAAGTTGACAGAAAAAAAAATTGACCTTTTGAGATTGGACAATTAGTTGTCTAGTAAATAATACTTTGAATACTTAGCAGTATCCTTGATCTAATCAATATAGGTACTGGTCAGAGGGTGGGAGAAAGTACTTTTCAAAGAAAAGCTTCATTTCTGTGACTGCTTATCCTGCGCAATTCTTGCCTATGTGTGTTTTCCAGAATTCCCCTTGATGGAATCTTCCCGATGTCTAGGAAGCCTTCCTCTGGTTCATTGAAAATTTTGGCTCTCTGAAGTGCAGTTATTTAGGCTCTTTCTTCTGTTATCCCTCCTCACTCTGAAGCCATGACCAGCCTACCTCGTTGTTTTATGACATTTGCTCTTAATGACATTCATTTGGACATAGTTTGCATGCAAATTACAATCAGTTGGTTAAATTCTAGGCCTGGAGGGTAACGTATGGAAATGTATGCAGGGGAGTGTGGCAGGAAGAAATCAAGGACAATTAGTAATTTAGTTTGCTTAGTGTATGTTGTTTGATCACACCCTGCTATAGAGGGCAATAGCTTTCAACCTCCCTGCAGGAGCTCTGCCACCAAAAATGTCTGTGGCCCAGTGACCCCTGTCCTTGGACCAGCTTGCTGCAACTTGGCTCCCTGTCAGGGAACCGGGGCAGCCAGCAGCATATGCTGACTTGAGGTTAAGAATAATGGTGGTCTGCCAAGGTAGTCCTCACTGGTGCTTATTGAGGATGAAGGGGAGGAGGAGGAGGCCTCTAAGCTAGGCAAGAGACCATCAGCAGCTCCCTGGAGTGTCTCCATTACAGGCAAGATTAACACCTGCACAATCATTTGACCACTTCTGTCTTAGGCATTTCTTCAAACATGAGAACGAAACAAACAAACAAAAAACCTACAAAAACATTTAAAAGTGAGCAGAGGGATCTGCAGATGACTTTACTAAATACGTTCAGTTAGCCTGTCAATACCTTTATTGGTATTTAGCAGATATGAAGAAGGATCAAAGAGCTTCTTTACTGTAAAGTAGAAGAGCAAAGTCTTTAACCTTGCTTTTATAACTGCTGAGAATTATTAAAAAGCAAAACAAAACAGAAGAATGGCTAGTTTAAATGTCTGTAGTAACTTTTCTCTATCATGGAGAGTTGAGAAAAAATGCAACAAGAATTTAGAAAAACTTGTATCATATCCATAAGTATCAGTTTGACCAAAGCAACCATTGTGACATGTCATTTCTTTCTCTCTTCCTCATTTTATATCAAATTAAAGTTTTACAGAATATTGATAGTTTTCCATCTTTAGATAAAAAAATATATTAATATGTATATATTTATGTATACATATACACACACTTCAGAATATATATGTTTATATTTATATTTTACACGTCTGACAAAAATACTGTCTCTCACACACACACACACACACACACATACACACATACACACACATATCAAGTGTCTGAGGCTGTATTTGAACTCTGGTCCTTACTCTAGACTCAGTGCTCTAATCACTGTGCTACTTAGCTGTCCCTACAGCAGCCACACTTATAACCCCCAGTACTATTTGGATAATTGTAAGATACTTTGAACATCATGGTTTTCCATGTGTAGCATCACTTGCAGAATATTGATCTGGAAGGGGAAGGGCTTTTGTGACAGTGAGTAGTTTGGAATTATTGGAAGTATTTCATATTTTCTCAAATGTAATCTATCTGGATTACCCCTGGATGGAAAGAGAGTTGAGAAAAAACATTATCAAGTGCCTGCTTTGTACCAGGCACTGTACAAGTGCTGTATAATTATTATATTATTTGATCCTTACAACAACCCTGGGAAGTACATTATTATTATCCTCATTTTACAGTTGAGAAAACTGAGGCAGGCAAAGGTTGAATGACTTGTTCAGGGTCACATAGCTAATAAGCTTTTGAGTCTACATTTGAACTTGGGTCTTTCTGACTTTAGGTCCAACAATCTAACCACCTGATGGAAGAAATGAGTGTTGGTTCAAGAGTCAGAAGGCCTGGGTTCAAATCCTCCCTGTGACGCTTCCCATTTGATCTTAGGCAAGTTGGTTAATCTCCTCATGCCTTGGATGTTCCTCATTTTTTAAATAATGGTGATTGTACTAGATGGTCTCTGAGGTCCCTTCTAACTTGAGATCTATGACCTGTGCTCTTAATACCCAACTTAAAATTGGGCCTGGCTCATTGTAAGTCTACACCATAGACATATTGCTAAACTAACTCAGCAGACTGCCTGTCCAGCTCTGTGAGACTGTCTGGGCAACATGGGTTTTTAATTCTGTTTATTTTTTCAGTATAGTTCGATACATCAATTTTGCATTGCTGTGGTTTTTACTGAGGAGCTGTTGTTGTGTTCTAGGGCTTAATGTAATCAGTATACTACCATATGGAAAACAACTTGCCTTTAAGGAAATAGGGACTACAAAAGAGAAAGTTTGGCTTTATTGAAGCCTGCTATGCCTGATTAATTTTCTATCTTTTTTTTTTTTTTGACAGGATTACTAAACTAATAGATGAGGGAAATTGTATAGTTTACCTAGACTTAAGCAAAGACTTCCATAGAGTTTCTTACATTGTCTTTGTTTTAAAAAAAAAAAAAAAAGACAGAAAAGATGTAGAGGTTGTATGGGTGGCTCTCTTGGCATGGGGAGGGATACCTGGGGGGAATTTAGGTGACGTAATAACAAAAGATATCAGTAAAGTTTATCTTAAATACAATAAAGTAAAAAAGTTAGAGGAGTGTGGGCTAGATGAGACTACATGCAGGTGAATTGAAAACTGATTGAGCATCCAGGAGCAATGATTTGATACCAACTTGGATGGTCCCTAGTGGTATACTTCAGGGATCTGACTCGGTCCTACAGTATAAAAAAAAATATCCATATAAAATATCAATAAACACAAATTCTTAGCAAATTTTCAAGTGACACACATCTGGGAAAAATAACTAAGATGTTGGGTGTTGAGTCAGGATCCCAAGTATTGGAAGATGCTCAATTCACAGAATGTAAGAGTGGCCATTTAGTCTAACTTATACTGAACAAGTAGTTTTTCAGTCTCTGTTTAAAGATCTCCAAGGAATAGCCAACCCACCACCTCCCAAGGCAGCCCATTTCACTTTTGGATAGTTCTAACCATTAGCAGAAAGTTGGCTTGAATCTAAGAAGTTGAAATTTAATAAGACTAATTTAATAGTTGTGGTGTTTAAAAAGGCTTGAGAGACGTAACTTCTGGATAATTTAATCATTTTATTAATAATGCCAGTATTTTAATAAAAGGATGATTATTTGGCTATCTCTCTCTTAGACCAAAAAAAATCATGGCGGCCGGCTCATGGCTTATATGCCCTTTAGGAAGAGGTGGGTTCCCCAGGGTGGCAATCAACTTTGATTGGCTAACAATTAATGAGAGAATGAATATTACAGTGAGGGGATGGATCTAAACTTTGACTAACTCATTTAATTCTTAAGTTAACCTGGCCTTGGGCAGGCTATATCCCCACTGAAACCTGAGTGGAACACAATGGCTGCTCCACCTGGGTGAAGTCTGAACAGGAAAGTCCAATCTCATTATCAGTAATGTCTTTCAAGAGACTGAACTTTTAAAATTAGGACTTTAGAAAAAGGGGGGGAACTCTGGATCTCTCCAAGCCATTGGTTATTGATAATCATTTTTCTCACTTTAATCCATGAAAAAATTACAGAAACTAGGGGTTTTTGGAGAATTACGAATGTTGTTGCAAATATCAACAAAAAGGCCTGGTGATTTTAATTTGTACTCCTAAGTTGACTAAGCTTTGTCAACTAAAACTTCTAATGTGATTCTAATCTGTGTTAAGAGAGGCAGAATGTTGGAGACTAGACTCCTAATTGGTCTCCCTGCCTCATGTTTTTCCCCATTCGAATCCATCCTCCACACCACTGTCAAAATGATTTTTCTAATGCTACTCGGTAAACTGTAGTTGTTCCCTATTGCCTCTATGATAAAATACAAACTGGCTGACTGCCCTCCTCTCCACAGCAAGTCTTTCAAACCTTTTCATGCCTTCTTCAAACCTCCCATGGATTCCCCTCTCCCTACCCTCTCAGCTGAGGACTTTGTTTCATATTTTGTTGAAGTGAATGGTCTTTTTTTTTTTTTTAAACAATATATGAGGCAAAGTCCTCAGAAGGCCATTTACTTCTTCTTCTTCCCTCTTCCTCATTTCATATCACTCATGACTTCTGCCATTTTCCCCTCCTTCAAACTTGTCTCACATGAAGAGGTAACCAACCTCACCAAGGCTAACCCCTCTGCCAGCAAAAGCAATCCCTTTACATTCTGTCTCCTCTAACAAATTAACCCTGTCATCCCTGTTCTGTTACTTGTTTTCATTCTTTCTCTGCCAGTTGGATCCTTCCCTACTGCCTACAGATATGCCCACATCTCCTCCGTCCTCAAAAACCCTCCTTTGGTCCCTCCATTCCTGCTAACTATCATCCATTCTCTTCTGCTCTTTATAGCTATACTTAATGAAAGGGCTATCCAACCATGTCATAACTGCCCCCCAATCCCCCCAAGTAAACTCAGGTATCTTCCTATCCACCTCTGTTTGGCATTCAGGCCTTTATAACCTAGCCCCCTCCTGCCTTTCTAGACTTCCTTACTCCTCACTATATACTTTTTGATCCAGTGACACTGGTGTCTCTGTTGTTCCTCAAACAAGACAGTCCCATCTCTTGCCTCTAAGCATCTCGTCTGCCAGTCCTTCCATGCCTGGGATGCTCTCCCTCCTCATACTGTCCACCCTGGCTTCCTTTAATTCTCAGCTAAAATCCCACCTTCTACAGCAAGCCTTTCCCACTCCCTCTTAATTGTAGTACTTTATCTCTACTAATAATTTCCTGTTTATCCTGTATATAGCTTATTTGTAAACATTTGTTTGCATGTTTTCTCTCTTATGAGATTGTGAGCTCCATGAGGTTAGGGACTGTCTTCTGCCTCTTAGCACAATGCCTAGTGGACACTCAATAAATGTTTATTGACTTGAGTGACATTTAAAGTCCTTCACAAACCTGCCTGGGACTTAACTTTCTGGCTTTATTATCCATCTTTATTATCCATTCCTCTACTTCCTGGCTTTCTAGGCTCTCCCAAGGTTGCTCTGTATTTATTTTGTATATAATCTGGACATACAATATGAGCATATTGTTTCATCCTTTTCCATAATGCTTTTCAAATCAGCTTGTACTTTAACTGGGGTTTCCCTTGATTACCATGACTCTGCTTCGCCAGGAAATTGTTTGCTGAGGACATGGTTTCCCCCCCGTTTCAGTCTCCTCTATGTGATGGCTCTTGTGTATCAGTTAAAATTCTGTAAGAAATGGTGAAAAACAGTCAATATCTTCAAAACTTTGTGCCTTTTCTGTTGAGAAGTGACAATTGATTTTAAGTAAGTCATTTAAACTTCTTTAATTACATGAAGTGGCTTTTTGTTATCTTTTGGTTCTAATTTGGTGTTTATTTTAACCTTTGCTCCAAACAGTTGATTTGGCTGCACATAAGCAGATGATTCTTTAATGACTGTTGTTTCACATCTTCCAAGATAATAGTCGATCCTATTAAAAAGAAATGTTGCCATATTCAGTCCCTTGTGACACCTTGAAAATCATACTCCTGATGTATAGACGTAAACTCTGAGCAATGTGTAAGCACTTACCTTTTTCACATTGTTTTTGTTTTCATCCTTTCTCTGTCCTCTTTGCTCTGGAATCACTGAATATTAAGAGATGTGTTAACTTTGTTTGGAGGATCTTAGAAATTATTCATAGAATTTTTAAAAGTAAGCTGTGTACCCAGGTACCTAATGTCTTCAGTCACATGGGCTGGGGGCTGACTCAATAGGATCACTGCCTTAGGCTCATAGAGGTACAGAGGTCAGGGGCTTTAGATTCCACCCTCTCATTTTATAGATGAGGAAAATGAGACCGAGGGAGGTTGAATGAGTTTCCTAAGATCATGTTATGGCATAAACTCAGAGGCAGAATTTGAACCCATTTCCTCTGACTCCAGAGCTGATGCTCTTTGCATAGTACTTTGCTGTCTTTTTTCTCCCTCATTATTGCTCTTGCCAGAGATTATTCTGGGAATTTCTTGTGCCTGTGCATAGATCATGTTTAATTTGCCATAAATTTGGATAGCAGGGTCTCTGAAAGTAACATGAAAATCTGGTAGAAGTTGGGCTATGTTTCACTCTAGAAAAAATGCAAAGGATACAAAAGATCTCGTGGGAGCCAATGAGCAGATACAGATGACACACAAAATGCTCAGAAGGGAATTTAACCACGGGCAAGAATATTTAGCTCCCATGACCCACTGCACTCTATAGAAGAAAGGCATAAGGGAAGAAGTGAAAAGACATTAAGAGATTGTCGGTTCTTTTATAAGGCAGCAAAAAGAGGCTTTGGTTCCTCCAACAGGAGTCAATTTTCCTAAGAGTTCCAGCCAATCAAGTTATCATGGAGGAAGCTTTAGTCATGGAACTTATTCTGAAATTTTGTTTTCTTAACAAGAAGCCTGTGGACATGTCCATACTCTACATAGGAGATACATAGAGGACAAACAAAGATTCCAAACAAAAGTTCACTTTTGTAAACTCATCAAATGTGTTTTGCAACTCCCCTGATTAAATCCTCTTTTGCCCACTTCCTCTTTTTCTACACAAATTGTTGCTATATTAGCCAAAATTATTGTAATGGGGCTGTGGTTTCTTATTTTCCTTGCTAGTCTAGTACTCTAAGCAATCAAGTGTCCCTTGAAATAAGAGTTCGTCTTTCTGTCTGTCTTTTTTCTCTCTTTCTTTCTTTCTTTCTTTCTTTCTTTCTTTCTTTCTTTCTTTCT
>NW_020952876.1:0-37285 GCF_900497805.2 Vombatus ursinus | reverse complement strand
AAAATATAGGCAAATTTTATCTGTAACAGGCCTCTCATTTAACCTGTCTAGACCCTGTCAGAAAAGGAAATAAGGTTAGCCAGGCATTTGTAATGATTGCCTCCTAAATATTCAACTATCTTTCTAGTAATAGTCACTAGAACATGTCTAGGAATTGAAGTCCATTTGATAATATAGTTCAATGGCATATAATTTACAAATCCCATTCTCCTCGGTCTTTTGAAAGTTGGGTTAATATCTGAATATTTGCCCCTCTCCAGTCTTGTCTTATCTATCCAGGTCTCCAAGATCTTTGAAAGATCATTGATAATGGCTCATCAACCACGTCTGACAATTCTTTGAGTAGTGTAGGAATTTGTTCATCTGGGCCATGTCATTTGAACCTATAAACAAGTTTCTGCCTTTACATTTGCTTTACTTATCTTGGTTATTAACTCTGTATTAGCCATTTTTATTCATTATTTATTTTCATGTATTATGTATTATCCATTTTTATGGTGCTTTTATTATCTCCATTTTACACATGAAGAAACTGAGGCTTAGGGAACATAAATAATTTACCCAAAGTCACACAGATATTAAGTATCAGAGGCAGGATTTGAACTTGGGTCTTCTTAACTCCAAGTCCAGCATTCTCTCTGCCATACTACTTGCCGCCCTCTGTCTTCAAGAACTTAAATGACATGCCCGGAGTCACACAACCAGGGTGTATCAGAGGAGGCATGTAAATTGAGGTCTTCTGAAGCAATTCAGTCCTCTCAACTACATGATATACTAAAATGTTCAGTATTGCATGTATAGGTAGCCACATCTTTTGTTACCTATTGGCAAAAAAAAATGTTATAGAATACTTTTTTGATGTTCTATTTCTTTGTAGATGTTCTATGTTCTAATTATGCTTTGGATAGAAACCATTTCTAATTTTAAAGCATTTCATCACCGTACATACTTTTTATATATTTAGGTGCTTTTATCTTTATAACAATAACAAAACTTTATTAGGTACCTACTGTGTGCAGATCGAAACACAGCTGGGAAGTTGCAAAGTTTAGAAAGGACATACTTGTAGTTCCACCACTTACTACTTATGATCCTTGAGATGCGTTTGACCTTAGTTCCATCATCTGTAAAATGAAGGAGTTGGACTCAACTTTTTAAGGTAGAGAATTCCTCTTTTTTTAAAAAAAAATTATGTATTATGTGAGGGTATCAGTATAGTACTTGGTGTGCCCACTTTGATCATGTCTTTCAGGCCACTTTGTTAGAGACTTTGGTAATGAAACACACTTGTTAGGATATATGTGTGACAAAAGCAACCCACCGCCCCTGCTACCTCAGGGCCTAAAAGCACTCTTCAGGAATATGTGCAGCCTATCTCTTGGGTGGGTTGCTTAGCTGGGTTTCCAAGCTCTCTTCCTCCTGATAGTCTGACTTTGGATTGCCAGTGGTCATGCTGCTCCTCCCTCAGATGATATCTGTATCTGTTTCTCCCTGGATTTTGTGCCTCAGTTCTGTAACGGATGCAGAGTTTGCTATTGGTACAGTAGGTATCTCCTCAAACCAACTTGGCTAATATTGGGGAGGGAGGAAAGGGAGAGGAGACCAAGAAAAAAATTGCCTTTCATCTCCCCTGCACTCGTATCCTCAGTAGGCAGCTTCTAACTTTCAATATATTGAACTCTTGAACTCCAATGATTGGATGGCTGTTCTTTTGTTTGTTTTTTAATGTAAAGTAAGATTCATTCCCTCACAACAACTACTAGATAGATATTTATTGTGCTGTGTCCATTGCCTTCATCTGTTGGCCAGAACCCAATAATTATCCCAAGTTGACTAAAGAACTTCTTCATACATTGTCGTGGGATTGTAGGAAAACCTCTTATCACCTCCTTTATACTGCTTCCCACCTTGATATCCCTTTCTCTTTCTGTGATGATATTAACTAAAGTATATGTATGGGAGGGAAATCACATCTCTTCTTTCCCTTACATATACAAAGTTAAAAGACAGTAAAAGCTGCTATAGACGGGTGATGTTTGACTAGCAACTTCTTGTCTACAAATTATTTAGCTTGCTTCTGCAGCTTTAGTCCGAGAATATCCACTGCATAGGAGAGCTTTACAAAGTCCTGTATGCCCGTGACTATCCCAATAAAGGTGTTCTAGTTTTATACCCTAAAGATGTAGATTAGTAGGCCTGATCCTGTGGATATAGCTGTATCCTGCATCTAATCAAAGCAATTGGTAGGGAGCATGCAAGGTATCAGTTTTGCATTCACATCCTAACACCTTTTGTGCATTGCCATGAAACGTGCAACCCAGGTTCCCCTTTTCCCCACCCCGAGAAGCCATATAATGGAAGATTTTCTTTCAGGGTCTTGGCCCTCTATAGAACATTATTTCAGAGATGTCAGGGTGTGGAAAGGATGTATGTAGAGAAGACTTGGGTTCTGACCCTTCCTTTTCTGTGAGGTAGGAGAGGGAACATCCACTGTTGTTAGTGTTTTAATCAAGATTTTTTTATAAAGTACACTACAGTATGCTGTCTTAAAATTTGAAGACCCATGTAGGGCCATTCAAAACCATTAGTACTATTAGCTCTTAGGAGGTAAGCAGAATAAACAGACCTCTGTCCAAATGGAACTAGTGCTTCTGGGTTTCTGGGCTTTTCAGAGTCATCACAGCAATTTTCTCAGGGTCTGAATGTCTTCCAAGTACTTTCTAATAGTTTTATTGATTCTTCTTTCCCTCTATGGCTTGTCTGAGATAAATTGACATGCAAATCACTAATAAGCCACTTCCACAGTCTGTTGATATATCACTCGATTTTAAATGACCCTAAATTGTTCCCTACATCTGCGCAGACCTAATTTGATTATTTGAAGGTTTGCAAATAGATGTCTGCAAATCAACATAGTAAGGTTGCCTGGATCTAACTGAATATATTGTTGTAGCAATGGGATAGGTTAGTTTTATCTGCTTCTATCCTATGGGGAAGCAAATGGATATTTGATTCATTTATCTTGCATTTACCTTTTCTAATGCATACTTTTACACCTTTAAGCTTTAGCTATACATTTGAAGTAGAGAACTTTATATGATAAAATTTAGCTAGGTAGCTTAGACTGAAGATTTTTATGGGTTATATTTTGTGTATGTATGCTGAATTGACAGTGTAAATAAATGTCTCAGTTTCACAGTTCAGTATGAATTAATATTTCACTTTTTTGATTAAAATTTATTTGTATAAGCATTTATTATCTCTTTTTCCTAGTGCTCCCCACATCTAATAATTTAACAAACAAAAAGGAAAGAAAAATAAAAATAAAACTCTCATAGTGAATATGTATAGTGAAAACGTTGCCATGTCACTTTGGCCATGTCAAAAAAATATACACATACACATATGTCTATATCTGTCTATCTATCTATGTATCTATCTCATCCTGAATTTTTAAGTCCATCACCTCTGTGCCAGGAGCTAGGTGGTATGTTTCATCTTCAGTCCTCTGGACTTCCTGTTTTATCCTTGAATTGATCAGAGTTCCACAGTCTTTCAAAGCTGTTTTTCCCTATAATGTTGTCTTTATATGAATTGTTCTCCTAGTTAGTTCCGCTCACCATATTCTGCATCAGTTCATAAAGGACTCCCTAGTTTCCTCTGAAGGTGTCAATTTTGTCATTTCTTAGGGAACAATAACAATATTCCATGACATTTATATACCATAATTTGTTTAGCCATTTCCCACTCTCTTAGTGTCCAGTTTGGAGCATGTATGAAAAGAGTTGCTATAAGTATTTTTATGTAGAAGTTTTTATTTTCCTTCTTTGATCTCTTTGGGGGCATAGATGTTAGCAGTTGTATAGCTGTGTAGGGTCATAGAGTATACACAGTTTAGTAACTTTGGGGGCAGAGTTCCAGATTGCTTTTCAGACTAGCCAGACCAACTCACAGGTCTACCAACAGTCATTTAGTTTGTGGTAGGACTAGTGTTTTTCTGACCCAGCCTTCCTGACTTCCCTGACCCAGCTTCCTGCTCTGTCTGCACCATAAAATGCACCAGCCTCATGGAGCTGGAACCTCTCAGATTTGGTGGGTGCTTGAGACCAACCCTGATGACTTAAACAATTTCCAGATGGAGGTGGGGAAGGTAGGTCCAGGAAGCCAAGCACTGCTCTATCGTTATTGAATATTGTTGCTCTGGTAGAACAAAGTAAACTTTTCCTTTGTTTAAATGTTCAGTGATTTGCTAGTGACCTATTTCTTTCCAACATCAAACCTGAACTGATGGTACCGATGTCACCTACAGCATAATCAGTATGCATTTATTAAGTGCTGACTATGTGCTGTGCACTGTGATAAGCAGTATCTTTGGGGATACAAAGGAGAAAAAAATACTGTCTGATCTCAAGGAACTCACAGTTTGAGCACACAGACACCTATATGTATATGTGCAGGATAAATTGGAGACAATCAGCAAAAAGAAGGCATTAACAGTAAGGGGGTTCAGGAAAGGCTTCTTAGTGGAAAGGGGAGATCTTTGCTATAATTTGGAGGAAGCCTGGAGGCAGAGAGGAGATGGGAGAGCATTCCAGGCATGGGGAGAACCAGTGAAAATGCTTGGAGTCAAGAATGGTATGTCTTGTTTTCGGAAGAGCCAGAAGGTTAGACTCACGGGATCATAGAGTTTTTGGAGGTGAGTAAGATAAAAGACTGGAAAGGTAAAGGTGGGGGCCAGGTTGTGAAGGGCTTTGCATGCCAAAGAGAGAATTTTACATGGGTAGTTTTTTGATGGATATGATATGGTGGAGAGACTAACCAGCAAGCTGTTGGAATGGTCCAGGCTTGATGTAATGAGGGCCTGTACCAGCATGGTGGCAGTTTCAGAAGAGATATTATGAAGATAAAATCAACAGAATTTGGCAACAGATTGCATATAGGGAGTGAGAAAAAGGAAGTGAAAAGTGGACAGTGCCTCTTGGGTTATGAGCCTGGGTGACTGGGAGGATGGTGGTGGTATCTTTGGCAGTAAAAAAGAAATTAGAAAGAGAGGAGGCTTGGGGAGAAAGTGATTGAGTTCAGTTTTGGACTTGTTAAGTTTAAGATATCTATGAGACATCCAGTTCGAGGTGTTCAGTAAGATGTTGGAGATGTAAAACTGGAGGCCAAAAAGAAATTAGGGCAGGATAAGCAGATGTGAGAATCATCTAGCATAGAGATGCTTTTGTCTTAGTCCTCTTTTTTCATCATTGCTTGTTAGTACATATGAGGAGGAACTTATAGTTGTTTTAATTTATATTTCTTTATTGATCTGGAGGATTTTTTTAAAAAAATATTCATAATTAGTACTTTATTTTACACTTAAGTATGGTGTTTTTTTTTTTCCCCCTAAGAATGTGGCAGAAACTAAGAATAGGTGGATTTGGTATTTCTTTAAAAGTTCTTTATTTCTTAGGGCCCTGCCTCTGAATTCTTTTTAACCCGGTTTATCAAAAAGTAAGTTCTGTTTCTCCCTTTAACACATGATTTGACAGAATGGATTTTGGCCTAAAGAGTAAATATTCAGAATTGTGCAATTAAAAAGAGACTGTTTGAATTCATAAATGAACTCATGGATTTCGAGCGAGAAAGGAGCCTTAGAGATCATGTAGTCCAACCCTCACTTTTCACAGATGAGGAAACTATAGCCCAGAGAGTTGAAGTGATATGTCCAAGGTCACAGAGGGAGGAAGTGAAGTTCTTTAAAAACAACAGCAACCACAACAAACAAATGTAATAAAATGAGTCAACCTGGGAACCTTAACACCATATACTCAGTGATTCCTCATTTTCTCAAATTGCTCTAAAAAAACAACTGTTACTTCAGATATAAAGTATTGATTCTTCAGTTGGCTAATCACAAGTCTTTATAGTTCACAGCATGATTTTAGGTACACTGGAGATTAAGGAAGAAATATGTAGGTAGCAAGTGGAGTTAGGTGTGGTTTGGTAGTAGTACACAGCTGGAATTGCTAACAGGATCCAGTGATGGGTTGTTTTGTTTTTGTTTTTTTCTTTTAAGATGGGGAGAGTTAGGTATGTTTGAAGGCAGTCATGGAAAAGGAGATGACATATGGACGCTGGGTGACGCACTTGCAGTCAGGACCTAGGTTTAATTACGGCTCCTATATTTACTAGTTGTGTGACCCCTCAACTTTCTTCTTTATAAAACAGGGGTCATAATACCCATAATCCTTACCTCATAGAATTGCCATGATTCTTAGATGAGCTGATGCATGCAAGAATATATACCATGCTGCATATTTAAAGTGCACAAAGGTTCTTTTGCTGGATTTTTCTCCTATTTGGGAGATGGACCAAAAGAGTGCAATGTGTACTCCATTGTGCAATGGAGAAAATGCTGGCCTTGGAGTCAGGAAGACCTGGGTTTCAATCTCACTGTAGATGTGTGACTTTGGGCAAGTCACTAAACATCTTTGTGCCTCCTTTTCTTTATCTTTAAAGTGAAAGGGCTTGAATTAGCCAACCTTGAGCTTTCCTTCTGGCTCTGTCTATGATCTTGTGAGCCCAGTGTTTTCCTCAACCTGAGGATCCTGGGGGTTGGGCAATGACAGAAATTGGGATTTTAAGGCCTTTCTAGAAGAATTGTTGTGGTTGAGGAGGAGGAGAGCAGGTGTTGAGGGATAAAGGGCATTTAGAATTTTTTAAAAAGCTTTTATATATTTTCATGGACCAGGGTTATATTTGAGAGCTCACATAGTAATGATTTACCTTATATGAATATATTATTCAGTCCAGTTTTCTCCTTCTGGTTCTAGAGGACCAAAATACACCCATGGAGTCACACAGTAAAGGAAGTTATTTCCATAACCCAACTTTTGGGAAACAATCCTTCTTACCTGATAGAATATCTTGACTGCTAACCCAAATGTGGGAAGATCTGAGTCAACATTATTCACATGCAATTTAATTTATGAGTCAAAATTCATCCAACAAATGAGCATGTTTATTGAAATGGCATGTACCTGCTATTTAATGTAGATAATTAACTGATTTGTCAATAACTATCAGAGTGTGTATTGCTTTTAATGATGCCTTAAAATCTACCACATAAATTTTATTGTTTGCTTTGATGGAATAGTAGTTAAAGGATTAGACTTAGAGTATTATGTATCTACCCACTTTTTCTTTTATTTTACATGCCTAGACCCCTATCACACCTTGTATTTACAAGAAAAACTTTTCATTTGTACATGCTAAATTTCTGTATGGATAGTTTTATTTAAAATGAAATGTTCAGGTCTGTTTATATTTTTCAGTCATCCTATATGTAAATTATTCTAATCTTTGCAAACTCCCTTGAGCTGCCAGTTGTGACTTACTCTTTTCCATTGTTTAAAGCCCTTGTTCCTATGTTTTGACAGTTCTGATCCAATGAGCCCCACCCTCTCTCACTCACCCCCTACCCCACCCTACCCCATCCCCATTGCTTCTACTAGGCACCAGATCTGGATGAGGCAGAGGTCAGGTAAGGTGTGAGTGAGAGAGGGTGGGGTAGGGTGGGGTAGGGGGTGGGAGGGGGCAGCCATTTGCCTGAAGATTTTAAGGACACTCCCCTACCCCCTTTTGTGTTAGTGCATTTTACACAATGGTCATATTTTTATAGAAAAAGATTCACTTTAAATCCTTCCAGATGCAATGTAATCTGAAAAACATAACTGTGGATTGTAGCTTTTATATATATTTGCACAAGTAAAAGAATAAGTGGCTGTCACACTCTATTCAGTGCACACTTGAAAACCCTATTATTTTCTCTTTAGGCCAGTTTTCAGAGTGGACAATTTCGTAATAATTAATTCAAAATGTTGGGCAGTTTGTTTTGTTAATAATTCACTAAAACCTGCTTAACTAGCGACTTCTACTCCTACCCCCCCCCCCCCCAATTACACACACCTTCCTTCCTCTCTTACTTTTCAGCTCACACTGTAATAGCTGAAGTGCCAGACACTATAAACTGATAAGATAAGAAGCACATGGTCCACTGCCATAAGCCAGGGGTCCCTACTGGGGCTACTGACGCACACAGTCATCCCCTGATGTCAAACAGCTGATAAGTAGCACCTTGGCTCAGGTCCCAAATCGTGTGCCAGAGGGGAAAAAAGGTTCTTTGTCTGCAGAAGCGGCTCTGTTGAGGTATTTTTTAACATCTTACTGCTTTTCTTGAATTAAAGCCAGATTCCTGTCTGCTTAAGCTATTTTGTATTATTTTTGAATTGTTTGGCAGGAATAAATGTCCGCTAGAAAAAAAGTATGTTTAATTCATTATGTATGATATTCCTTGGTATGTTCGTTACAGATTATATGGAAGTGAAAGTTTTAAATTTTGGATGAAACCCTAATGTGAGCCATGTTTGATAAAGGGTAGTTGAGGGATGTCATAGAATCACGATGTTGGAAGAAAGTCCTTTTACAGAGTTTTAAGTATTAGGCCTAACCTTTGTCTGAGAGTCACTTGTTTCAAAACTCACAAATTTGCCTAGAGACACTTAAAATGGAGTATATTTAGGCCTAATATCAAGATAGAATTCCTATGCAACCAACCAGTCCATATACTACCACCAATATAATTATCCAGGAAGAAAAAAAGGATACCACAAGAATGAGGATGGGCTCATTTCACCAATATTAACACCTGATAAACTGCTTATGTACACACACAAGTTGACAGAAAAAAAAATTGACCTTTTGAGATTGGACAATTAGTTGTCTAGTAAATAATACTTTGAATACTTAGCAGTATCCTTGATCTAATCAATATAGGTACTGGTCAGAGGGTGGGAGAAAGTACTTTTCAAAGAAAAGCTTCATTTCTGTGACTGCTTATCCTGCGCAATTCTTGCCTATGTGTGTTTTCCAGAATTCCCCTTGATGGAATCTTCCCGATGTCTAGGAAGCCTTCCTCTGGTTCATTGAAAATTTTGGCTCTCTGAAGTGCAGTTATTTAGGCTCTTTCTTCTGTTATCCCTCCTCACTCTGAAGCCATGACCAGCCTACCTCGTTGTTTTATGACATTTGCTCTTAATGACATTCATTTGGACATAGTTTGCATGCAAATTACAATCAGTTGGTTAAATTCTAGGCCTGGAGGGTAACGTATGGAAATGTATGCAGGGGAGTGTGGCAGGAAGAAATCAAGGACAATTAGTAATTTAGTTTGCTTAGTGTATGTTGTTTGATCACACCCTGCTATAGAGGGCAATAGCTTTCAACCTCCCTGCAGGAGCTCTGCCACCAAAAATGTCTGTGGCCCAGTGACCCCTGTCCTTGGACCAGCTTGCTGCAACTTGGCTCCCTGTCAGGGAACCGGGGCAGCCAGCAGCATATGCTGACTTGAGGTTAAGAATAATGGTGGTCTGCCAAGGTAGTCCTCACTGGTGCTTATTGAGGATGAAGGGGAGGAGGAGGAGGCCTCTAAGCTAGGCAAGAGACCATCAGCAGCTCCCTGGAGTGTCTCCATTACAGGCAAGATTAACACCTGCACAATCATTTGACCACTTCTGTCTTAGGCATTTCTTCAAACATGAGAACGAAACAAACAAACAAAAAACCTACAAAAACATTTAAAAGTGAGCAGAGGGATCTGCAGATGACTTTACTAAATACGTTCAGTTAGCCTGTCAATACCTTTATTGGTATTTAGCAGATATGAAGAAGGATCAAAGAGCTTCTTTACTGTAAAGTAGAAGAGCAAAGTCTTTAACCTTGCTTTTATAACTGCTGAGAATTATTAAAAAGCAAAACAAAACAGAAGAATGGCTAGTTTAAATGTCTGTAGTAACTTTTCTCTATCATGGAGAGTTGAGAAAAAATGCAACAAGAATTTAGAAAAACTTGTATCATATCCATAAGTATCAGTTTGACCAAAGCAACCATTGTGACATGTCATTTCTTTCTCTCTTCCTCATTTTATATCAAATTAAAGTTTTACAGAATATTGATAGTTTTCCATCTTTAGATAAAAAAATATATTAATATGTATATATTTATGTATACATATACACACACTTCAGAATATATATGTTTATATTTATATTTTACACGTCTGACAAAAATACTGTCTCTCACACACACACACACACACACACATACACACATACACACACATATCAAGTGTCTGAGGCTGTATTTGAACTCTGGTCCTTACTCTAGACTCAGTGCTCTAATCACTGTGCTACTTAGCTGTCCCTACAGCAGCCACACTTATAACCCCCAGTACTATTTGGATAATTGTAAGATACTTTGAACATCATGGTTTTCCATGTGTAGCATCACTTGCAGAATATTGATCTGGAAGGGGAAGGGCTTTTGTGACAGTGAGTAGTTTGGAATTATTGGAAGTATTTCATATTTTCTCAAATGTAATCTATCTGGATTACCCCTGGATGGAAAGAGAGTTGAGAAAAAACATTATCAAGTGCCTGCTTTGTACCAGGCACTGTACAAGTGCTGTATAATTATTATATTATTTGATCCTTACAACAACCCTGGGAAGTACATTATTATTATCCTCATTTTACAGTTGAGAAAACTGAGGCAGGCAAAGGTTGAATGACTTGTTCAGGGTCACATAGCTAATAAGCTTTTGAGTCTACATTTGAACTTGGGTCTTTCTGACTTTAGGTCCAACAATCTAACCACCTGATGGAAGAAATGAGTGTTGGTTCAAGAGTCAGAAGGCCTGGGTTCAAATCCTCCCTGTGACGCTTCCCATTTGATCTTAGGCAAGTTGGTTAATCTCCTCATGCCTTGGATGTTCCTCATTTTTTAAATAATGGTGATTGTACTAGATGGTCTCTGAGGTCCCTTCTAACTTGAGATCTATGACCTGTGCTCTTAATACCCAACTTAAAATTGGGCCTGGCTCATTGTAAGTCTACACCATAGACATATTGCTAAACTAACTCAGCAGACTGCCTGTCCAGCTCTGTGAGACTGTCTGGGCAACATGGGTTTTTAATTCTGTTTATTTTTTCAGTATAGTTCGATACATCAATTTTGCATTGCTGTGGTTTTTACTGAGGAGCTGTTGTTGTGTTCTAGGGCTTAATGTAATCAGTATACTACCATATGGAAAACAACTTGCCTTTAAGGAAATAGGGACTACAAAAGAGAAAGTTTGGCTTTATTGAAGCCTGCTATGCCTGATTAATTTTCTATCTTTTTTTTTTTTTTGACAGGATTACTAAACTAATAGATGAGGGAAATTGTATAGTTTACCTAGACTTAAGCAAAGACTTCCATAGAGTTTCTTACATTGTCTTTGTTTTAAAAAAAAAAAAAAAAGACAGAAAAGATGTAGAGGTTGTATGGGTGGCTCTCTTGGCATGGGGAGGGATACCTGGGGGGAATTTAGGTGACGTAATAACAAAAGATATCAGTAAAGTTTATCTTAAATACAATAAAGTAAAAAAGTTAGAGGAGTGTGGGCTAGATGAGACTACATGCAGGTGAATTGAAAACTGATTGAGCATCCAGGAGCAATGATTTGATACCAACTTGGATGGTCCCTAGTGGTATACTTCAGGGATCTGACTCGGTCCTACAGTATAAAAAAAAATATCCATATAAAATATCAATAAACACAAATTCTTAGCAAATTTTCAAGTGACACACATCTGGGAAAAATAACTAAGATGTTGGGTGTTGAGTCAGGATCCCAAGTATTGGAAGATGCTCAATTCACAGAATGTAAGAGTGGCCATTTAGTCTAACTTATACTGAACAAGTAGTTTTTCAGTCTCTGTTTAAAGATCTCCAAGGAATAGCCAACCCACCACCTCCCAAGGCAGCCCATTTCACTTTTGGATAGTTCTAACCATTAGCAGAAAGTTGGCTTGAATCTAAGAAGTTGAAATTTAATAAGACTAATTTAATAGTTGTGGTGTTTAAAAAGGCTTGAGAGACGTAACTTCTGGATAATTTAATCATTTTATTAATAATGCCAGTATTTTAATAAAAGGATGATTATTTGGCTATCTCTCTCTTAGACCAAAAAAAATCATGGCGGCCGGCTCATGGCTTATATGCCCTTTAGGAAGAGGTGGGTTCCCCAGGGTGGCAATCAACTTTGATTGGCTAACAATTAATGAGAGAATGAATATTACAGTGAGGGGATGGATCTAAACTTTGACTAACTCATTTAATTCTTAAGTTAACCTGGCCTTGGGCAGGCTATATCCCCACTGAAACCTGAGTGGAACACAATGGCTGCTCCACCTGGGTGAAGTCTGAACAGGAAAGTCCAATCTCATTATCAGTAATGTCTTTCAAGAGACTGAACTTTTAAAATTAGGACTTTAGAAAAAGGGGGGGAACTCTGGATCTCTCCAAGCCATTGGTTATTGATAATCATTTTTCTCACTTTAATCCATGAAAAAATTACAGAAACTAGGGGTTTTTGGAGAATTACGAATGTTGTTGCAAATATCAACAAAAAGGCCTGGTGATTTTAATTTGTACTCCTAAGTTGACTAAGCTTTGTCAACTAAAACTTCTAATGTGATTCTAATCTGTGTTAAGAGAGGCAGAATGTTGGAGACTAGACTCCTAATTGGTCTCCCTGCCTCATGTTTTTCCCCATTCGAATCCATCCTCCACACCACTGTCAAAATGATTTTTCTAATGCTACTCGGTAAACTGTAGTTGTTCCCTATTGCCTCTATGATAAAATACAAACTGGCTGACTGTCCTCCTCTCCACAGCAAGTCTTTCAAACCTTTTCATGCCTTCTTCAAACCTCCCATGGATTCCCCTCTCCCTACCCTCAGCTGAGGACTTTGTTTCATATTTTGTTGGAGTGAATGGTCTTTTTTTTTTTAAACAACATATGAGGCAAAGTCCTCAAAAGGCCATTTACTTCTTCCCTCTTCCTCATTTCATATCACTCATATGACTTCTGCCATTATCCCCTCCTTCAAACTTGTCTCACATGAAGAGGTAACCAACCTCACCAAGGCTAACCCCTCTGCCAGCACAAGCAATCCCTTTACATTCTGTCTCCTCTAACAAATTAACCCTGTCATCCCTGTTCTGTTACTTGTTTCCATTCTTTCTCTGCCAGTTGGATCCTTCCCTACTGCCTACAGATATGCCCACATCTCCTCCATCCTCAAACACCCTCCTTTGGTCCCTCCATTCCTGCTAACTATCATCCATTCTCTTCTGCTTTTTATAGCTATATTCCATGAAAGGGCTATCCAACCATGTCATAACTGCCCCCCACTCCCCCCAAGTAAACTCAGGTATCTTCCTATCCACCTCTGTCTGGCATTCAGGCCTTTATAACCTAGCCCCCTCCTGCCTTTCTAGACTTCCTTACTCCCCACTATATACTTTTTGATCCAGTGACACTGGTGTCCCTGTTGTTCCTCAAACAAGACACTCCCATCTCTTGCCTCTAAGCATCTCCTCTGCCAGTCCCTCCATGCCTGGAATGCTCTCCCTCCTCATACTGTCCACCCTGGCTTCCTTTAATTCTCAGCTAAAATCCCACCTTCTACAGCAAGCCTTTCCCACCCCTTCTTAATTGTAGTACTTTATCTCTACTAATAATTTCCTATATATCCTGTATGTAGCTTATTTGTAAACATTTGTTTGCATGTTTTCTCTCCTATGAGATTGTGAGCTCCATGAGGGTGGGGACTGTCTTCTGCCTCTTAGCACAATGCCTCATGGACACTCAATAAATATTTATTGACTGAGTGACATTTAAAGCCCTTCACAAACCTGCCCGGGACTTAACTTTCTGGCTTTATTATCCATCTTTATTATCCATCCCTCCACTTCCTGGCTTTCTAGGCTCTCCCAAGGTTGCTCTGTATTTATTTTGTATATAATCTGGATATACAATATGAGCATATTGTTTCATCCTTTTCCATAATGCTTTTCAAATCAACTTGTACTTTAACTGGGGTTCCCCTTGATTACCATGACTCTCTGCTTCGCCAGGCAATTGTTTGCTGAGGACGTGGTTTCCCCCCCTTTCAGTCTCCTCTATGTGATGACTCTTGTGTATCAGTTAAAATTCTGTAAGAAATGGTGAAAAACAGTCAATATCTTCAAAATTTTGTGCCTTTACTGTTGAGAAGTGACAATTGATTTTAAGTAGGTCATTTAAACTTCTTTAATTACATGAAGTGGCTTTTTGTATTTATCTTTTTGTTCTAATTTGGTGTTTATTTTAACCTTTGCTCCAAACAGTTGATTTGGCTGCACATAAGCAGATGATTCTTTAATGACTGTTGTTTCCTGTCTTCCAAGATAATAGTCAATCCTATTAAAAAGAAATGTTGCCATATTCAGTTCCTTGTGACACCTTGAAAATCATACTCCTGATGTACAGGTGTAAACTCTGAGCAATGTGTAAGCGCTTACCTTTTTCACATTGTTTTTTTTTTCATCCTTTCTCTGTCCTCTTTACTCTGGAATTACTGAATATTAAGAGATGTGTTAACTTTGTTTGGAGGATCTTAGAAATTATTCATAGAATTTTTAAAAGTAAGCTGTGTACCCAGGTACCTAATATCTTCAGTCACATGGGCTGGGGGCTGACTCAATAGGATCACTGCCTTATAGGCTTATAGAGCTACAGGGGGCAGGGACTTTAAATGCCACCCTCTCATTTTATAGATGAGGAAAATGAGACCCAGGGAGGTTGAATGAGTTTCCTAAGGTCATGTTATGGCATAAACTCAGAGGCAGAATTTGAACCCATTTCCTCTGACTCCAGAGCTGATGCTCTTTACATAGTACTTTGCTGTCTTTTTTCTCCCTCGTTATTGCTTTTGCTAGAGATTATTCTGGGAATTTCTTGTGCCTGTGCATAGGTCATGTTTAATTTCCCATAAATTTGTATAGCAGGGTCTCTGAAAGTAACATGCAAGTCTGGTAGAAGTTGGGCTATATTTCACTCCAGAGAAAATGCAAAGGATACAAAAGATCTCATAGGAGCCAATGAGCAGATACAGATGACACACAAAGTGCTCAGAAGGGAATTTAACCACAGGCAAGCATATTTAGCTCCCATGACCCACTACACTCTATAGAAGAAAGGCATAAGGGAAGAAGTGAAAAGACATTAAGAAATTGTCGGTTCTTTTATAAGCCAGCAAAAAGAGGCTTTGGTTACTCCAACAGGAGTCAATTTTCCTAAGAGTCCCAGCCAATCAAGTTATCATGGAGGAAGCTTTAGTCATGGAACTTATTCTGAAATTTTGTTTTCTTAACAGGAAGCCTGTGGGCATGTCCATACTCTACATAGGAGATACATAGAGGACAAACAAAGATTCCAAACAAAAGTTCACTTTTGTAAACTCATCAAATGTGTTTTGTGACTCCCCTGATTAAATCCTCTTTTGCCCACTTCCTCTTTTTCTACACAAATTGTTGCTATATTAGCCAAAATTATCTTCATGGGGCTGTGGTTTCTTATTTTCCTTGCTAGTCTAGTACTCTAAGTAATCAACTGTCCCTTGAAATAAGAGTTTGTCTTTCTTTCTTTCTCTCTCTTTTTTTCTTTCTTTCTTTCTTTCTTTTCTTTCTTTCTTTCTTTTTCTTTCTTTATTCCTTTCTTTTTGTCTTTCTGTCTTCCTTCCTTCCTTCCTTTCTTTCTTCCTTTCTTCCTACCCCTTTCCCCAACTCTAGCAACAACTCATTCACCTCTTTGAGGAAACCTTCTGAGGCATTCTTCTATTTTACTGCATTTTTTGCTTTGTCTTCAGATTTCATTGGTAGGAAGAATATCATCATCATTGGGGTTCACTTCTTTCGGTGTTGCAAACTCATTGATTGTTGGAGATAAAAGTGCACATTAAAGAGTACCTGCAGTTATATTAATGTTTGTTTGGTGTAAGTGTTATGGTCTAGGGGTACTGGGAACTCCAAAATTCAAGGGCAAAAGGCACGGGTCCTGCCTCGAAAGCATTCAACTCAAGTCTTCTTTCAGTCAGAGGCAAAGTTTATTGTTTCACCAATAGAAGCATGTAGAACTTTTAAGAATCAGCGCTATTGTGATGCTTGAAATACAAGAGGGCTAGACTCTTAAGGAATCTGAGCAATTTAATGGGGAGCAAGATGAACCTTATATACTAAAAGACTGTGGGAAGATCTGGATGTGATCAAGGAGTGATAGATAGCTTGGGGTGACTGGGAGGTAACAGAGAAGTGTCTAGATGAAATTAAGGAGTGTCAAAATAGCCTGGGATAGGGCCAGGTGCTGACAGTGAGGGCCACAATGAAAGGGCAGTTAGTAAAAAGGATTATTCTGGGATGGGCTGAGTGCCTCAGGCGAAGGCCAGAGACTTGGTTCGGGGGCTTTTGGGGTCCAGTGTGAATCCCATCCCCATCATAAGGACAATCTAAATCTGAGCATTCCTTAGATTAAAGGGATAGAGCATTAATTTTTTTTTAATTAAAAATAAAAACTTTTCACTGGAGCCTGCTGCCATAATTGAAGCTATTTTGTATCTTAGCATCAAAATATCATTCCTCATATGATGGTCTTCTGTGATGACCTGCATTGGTACACATTTAGTCAATTTGAGGAATTCCCAGAGTCACCTTCAGACCATAGAGAAATGTTAGTGTATGACTTTTGTGGTGGTAACTGTGAGTTCTCGTATTATTTAGCTTCTTCATAAAGTCTGACATTTTTATTCTTATATTAGAGATTACAGAATAGACTCATGGCTAATAGTATGTTACACATGGTTAAAAACCCTCTTCAACATAAGTTTTATCAAATGAAAGCATTGATTTTACAAGGGGTGTGAGTAGTAAAGAAAGAACAGAACAGAGAGAAAAGGAAGCGAGAAGGGGAGGGAAGAGGACAGAGAGAGAAAAACTAGAGGAGAATGTTGAGTAGAAGGGAAGAGAAAGAGAAGGGAAGAACAGTACAGACAGAAAAAGAGAAGGAGAATGAATAGAGCAGAGGGAGGAGAAGCAGGAGAGACAAAGAAGGAGAACACACAGAAAGAAGGGGGAGAGCTGCTTAGAATAGCAGGAGACAGAGAGTGAGATCAAAGGTTTGACTCTGACCTTTTCCCAGTAACAAGCATTAGATTTTCAGAAAGGAGAAAACAACCTACATTCTGGTCTGCAGCCTTAAATCTTTTGGCAATCTGTTACTTAAAGCAAGTCATTTGTGTGCAGTTCATATTGGAAATTCCCTCCTACTTCATTTTTCCTCCCCAGAAAACAAAGGCCTTTAGCGCCTTTCACGTCGTTTCTTATTCTCTGTGAAACAGCTAGAACAGATGTATGTTGTCTGTTAGAACTAAGTGACCATGGGGGAGGTAGATGGGCTTCTACTTTCACTTATTTCTTTAATGTCCTTCAAGGTCAGTACATACAGGCCTGCTGAGAGGGAGAGAGAGAGACAGAGAGACAGAGAGAGACTCTGACTGACTTTGAGATGAGATTTAAGGAGAGGACGTGACTCATAGTTCAAAAGGAATGCAAAGATCTTTCACATAATGTAGAGATGAAGCAATATAAATAGAAGAGTGACCACCCCTTCCCCTTCGATGCACAATGAGCAGGCAATGTAAGAATGGTGTATGCCAAAAAGGCATATTCTTTTTTTAAAAAAATTAATTAATTAATTTTTATTTTAAGGCAATTGGGGTTAAGTGACTTGCCCAGGGTCACACAGCTAGTAAGTATCAAGTGTTTAGTCTGAGGCCGGATTTGAACTCAGGTCCTCCTGACTTCAGGGTCGGTGCTCTATCCACTGTGCCACCTAGCTGCCCCTTTTTAAAATTTATTTTATTTTTCATTTCAAAAAGGCATATTATTGTTTGGATGGAGAATTTTTGAAATTGATTAAGGGAAGGAGGGTACATTTTGAATTTCATGAAATTAGATAATTCATATGAAACCAAAGGTGATAGAATGTAGAAGGGCTATTTAGGGTGGACTTTGTTTAAGTGACTTGAGGGGGAAAAGACCACATATCCAATGAGGTCCTTACATTATAGGACTTCAGAGTTTGAGGGGACCTCTAGTCCAACCCATACTGAGCAAGAATCCACCATGCACTATCTCTGGAAAATGGTCATCTAGCTTCCATTTGCAGCCACTCTTAGGTGACCTGGAAGCTTACAGATACTAAACAAAACTGAAGAACATGAAGTACAGAGTTTGAGAGAAGAACACAAGTTTGTACTTGTGTTTTGGTGTTGAACATTATTTTAGATCATTACAAATCTAGTTGATTTTTTTTTCATATTTCTGAAAGAACTGGAGGCATAGAGAGAAATGCCCCAAGTTATACTTACTAGAAGATAGTAGTAAATCTTCGAACTGTGGCCCTCCCCTTGAAATAGTGATAGAAAATGGACTGGTGATTTCATTGATAGAGGAAATGAGAAACTCTCCTTGCCAATGCCATCAGGCACTAGAATATTGAGGAGATTTTGTTGTTGTTATTCATTCATTTCAGTCATGTTGCATTCTTCATGACCCCATTTGGGGTTTTCTTTGCAAAGATACTGGAGTGGTTTGCCATTTCCCTCTCTAGCTTGTTTTATAGATGAGGAAAGTGAGGCAAACAGGGTTAAGTGACTTGCCCAAGATACTACTGTTAGCAAGCGGCCTGGCACTCTATCCACTGTGCTACCTAGTTGTCCATGAATTAAATAGCAAGATAAAATACCAACATGCCTTTTAAACACAGTTCAGCAGACACCAACTTAAGCATCTTCTATGTACCAGGTATTGTATGAGAAGCTGGATAGAAACATACAAATGAAATAGTCTCTGCCCTCAAAGATCTGATATATTACTTGTGCACAAATAATCATTTTGCAGGCACTAGACAAAATTCAGCACCGTTAGATAAGGTTTTGTTGCTGACTATATACATAAGAATGGCAGGAATCTGGGCAAGGCCTGTGGAGAACAATGACCTTTGAGTCCTTTCCTTTTTTTCTGTTCTGCCTCCAATTCAAACCAAAAGAGAATTTGGTAGTTTCTAATCTTAGGTGAGGTAGTTGTCTGGGTTAAAGCAGTGTGACCTCAGCCATAGATAAAAAAGTTAAAGAAGAGATCATCTTAGCTTGGAAACATTCTGCCTGACTTTTGTCATGTGAGAGGGATATCATAGCTTTGGCTATGACTGAAGAGCTGACAGCCTACCCTTTTCAGGGAGAGGCTTTTTTTTTTTTTTCCATGAACGTCCAAAAGATGGAAGCAATGAGCACGGTCCTGCAACGAGACCAGCGGAGTAACTCAGTGAGGAGTAGAGAAGCCAAAGAAAATGAGAGAGTCAGGGAACAACAGAAAGAGGACACCCATCTGGTAGGAACAGAAGCATGATGGGATACCTAGGTCCAGACCCATGAGAGAGTACACAGCAGAAAACAGGCCCAGAGAGATTGGCATGAGCAGAAGACACTAGTGACCTTTGCTGTTTGTACTTAAGTAGTGGAAGTTGTCTAGTGTTTCTTTGTCTTATTTGACATTTGTAGATATTTTTTCTAAAAAGAAACTAATAATTCAAGATGTTTTAAAGTAAATTTCAAAGCCTAACAGCATCACTGCAGAAGAAATGAGTTTTTAACTCTCTTCTCCATGTGGAGTCCAGACAGAGAATGGCAGTGGAGCGAGAAGTCAGTTGGTTTCATTATTCTTTTCAGATTTCTAAATTCAGTGAAAAAATGGTCTATAATAATTATAATTTTGAAGACTCTTTTTTTTTAAAAGGCAATTGGGGTTAAGTGACTTGCCCAGGGTCACACAGCTAGTAAGTGTTAAGCATCTGAGGTGGGATTTGAACTTGGGTCCTCCTGAGTTCAGGGCCGGTGCTCTATCCACTGCACCACGTAACTGCCGCTTGAAGACTTTTTAAAGTAATATGAACAACACAGAGTTGAAGCCAGTGGCCTGGAGAAAATAAAATTTTATTCTGTAGATGAGGAACATTAGAAGAAGTATGATGCAGAGCCATTACCATTTGTCACTTTAGGAATCCAAAAATATCATTTAATGCTTATTATGATAGTTATTCTTTTGAAATTTGAAAAGCTATAGTTGTTTTAAAAGAAGTTTTGTAATATGTGTATATATGTGTATGCACACATATATACGTGTATGTATACATATGCATACATCCATATTACCATTTATTAATTGTTACTAGAATCAAGGTGCTGGAAAAAAAGGGACCTCAAAAAGTAATATGGTCCAAGCCACAGATAATTTTTTGCCTGATTTTTAAAGGTTAAATAATCCAATTTTCCTTTTATCTGATAATCTCTTAGTTCATCCAAACCTCATTTTGGCCAAGAACTGCCTCACTCTAAGCCTGTTTCCACCAAAAATACGTTAACTAAAAGGGACCTCTCAAGTTCTGAGAGAGATAGTGATGCTTCTGCTCTTGTCCTTGGTGCTATGGGTGTCCAGTTGATTTTCTGGTTGTAAGTTAGACCTGTTCAAAAGCGTATAGGTCTTGTAACCACTAAAGGTGGTTTACCATTCAATAAATTATTAAGAAAATCATTTAGGAAAGGCCCCAAGGTTTCTATTATACTTATCCAAGGAATAAGTCACTAAAGGTTACTCTAATATCCTTTTAAAAAAATTAAAGGTACCTTTTTTGTAGGCATTGCCCCAATGTTGTGTTTTGATGGGAGCCATGAGCACCTTGTGCGATCAAAATGTTTCACCCTGATGATTCTGCCAAATATATTACCAGTCACTTCCTAAGTATTTAGGACATTGTTGGCCTTGAGGGTTAGTAAGATATTAGTTAACATGATTAGTTTCTGGAATTGATAAAGCACCAAAATTTTGTTGCATATATTGAGACCAATATATACTACAGTACTGAGACTGAGTAGTGCTATTTAAGTAGATGGGGAAACCAGGTCATTGATAGAATATAAATGATTTGTATAATTCAGGAATTTGAATGTTTTTATGTAGACAGTTAGTTGTTACTATATTCTTTCGAAATTTTCCCACCTAAGAAAGCATATTAAGAAACATGTTGGTTGACCTTCTCTGTTGGAAATATTTATAAATCACTTTTTAAAAAATTCACCTACTAGCTGCCACTTTAACTTGTTCCTGAGATGGAAGGCAATTATACTTCAACAAAGTAAATGACTGAGGTCCTGAAATATTTACAAGTGATTTTTACATGGAGTGATGCTCTTGAACAGTCTAGTGGTGACCATAAAAATATATCTTAAATCATCCATACTGATTGACCGGGTATTATTCAGTTTAAGAAGCCGAGACCTTTGCCCCTTTTTGCCAAAAGGAATTTGACTCCTTTGTTTACAGACTCCAGAAGACCCTTAAACTTTTAGATTCCTTATAGACTCACCTTATGTCTCTTCCAAAGCCTTAGCCTTGCCTTTTGATCTTATTCAGATACACCTTTGCCTCTAGCCCTAAAAAGAAGTTTGTCTACCAGTCCCAGAAAACCCTTAAACTTTTAGGGTCCTTATCTACTCTCTTTATATCCCTTTGAAAGCAAACTTCTACCTTTCAGTTCCCTTCATTATCTATTCTCATTGTTTATTCAAATCTCTCAGACCTTCTAAATTCTCACCTAGACCTTTTTTCCTAACCACCTGCCCAGCTTCCTCTGGCCACCCAAAGTTACTTTAGTGCATAAAAGATCCACCCTAGCCCTCATTCAAATGCTGAGAATCTCTCGTGCCTAGAGGCTGAGGTTTTCTCATGCCCGCTCTTCCTTATGGGCGTTACTGATGTTTGGGTTCCTTGGGAGTCATAAACTATTTCTCTGGCTGGAAGAAGATTTGGGTTGAATTCTTTCAGGCAGGGCCCGGCGCCATGATTTTGGGGTATCTCTGTGCATCTAGGAGCACCCCAAACCTCCAGACCTCTTCACTGATCATGATATGACTTAGGATTTTGAAGAAACTCCAGGTTTTGTTCGAAGCAACCAGGTCACACTTTCAAAGCCCTCATTGATCTTCCCCTCTTTTGAATACCTAAAACCCTTGTAACCTATACTGCACAATTTTTATTATAAAATTTTATTGATGTGTTTTGTTTTTATATTCCTCACATTTTCTGCTTTATCACTCCCAAAGAACCATTTCTTACTATTCTAAGAAAATAAAAAAGAGGAAGAAAAAACAAGTGTATAAAACCAGCATATCAGAAAAACTCAATGTTATATTTAGTATTCAGTACCTGTGGTCCTCAACCTCTTCAAAGGAATGAGGGAGATGTCTTCTGTCTCTTCTTTGAGGTCACTTGGTCATTATCATTAAGCAGCATTTGGTTCTAGTTGTTTTGTTGTATTTTATCCATTTATGTTTTTGTAGTCATTGTGTGTATTATTTTTCTGTTTATCACAGAGGCAGGTAGGTATTACAGTGGATTAGAGCTTTGAACTTGGAGATGGGAAGACCTGATTTCAAATCCTTCCTCAGACACTGGGTGTGTAAACATGGACAATCCATTTAAGCACTATCTGTCTCAGTTTCCTAATCTGTAAAATAAGGATGATCATAGCACCTACTTCTAGGGTTGTTGTGAGGATAAAATGAATTAATATTTGTAAAGCCTTTTGTAAATCTTAAAGTATTGTACAAATGCTAGCTATTATTATTTAGTTGACCTCAGTTCATATAAATCTATGCATTTTTGTATTCATCATATTCATTGTTTCATTTAGCATAGCAATATTATAAATGCTAGTGTTTGATAATTTATTTAGCCATTCCTCAGTCAGTGGACTGCAAATTGTTTCCATTCTTGGCTACCATAAAAAGTGTTACTATGACTATTTCCATGTATATGGGGCCTTTTTGTTATTGACTTTGTGTTATATCTGCATAACAGTGGGTCATTATTCATTTGGATTTTCCCAGATGGATTGTTAGGCCAGTTGGTGATTGTGAAACTGATAGAGGAAATTTTCTAGTATTTTGGGAATTTGATGCAATCAGCAAATTGTCATCTGCAAACATTTGGAGCAGTGAAAAACCACAAATTAACATTCCATTTTTATTTGTAAAACTTTTTCCAATTTCATTTTAGTCTGGTTTGGGTAGCACTCAGGAGCAAGCTGAAGTTTGACACATCTGATTTGAAGGACCTCATCATCTAGTAGGAAGCCCTATTTCATTTGGGTTTGTCACTGAACATCCCCTGTGACAATGGCAAACACTATTGGCAAGCATCTAGGGTTCCATGTTTTATGCCTAAGTTGATATGGTTAATTGGAAAACTTGAACCAAGTAATTTTTCTTTTATCTGTCATTGATAGATCTTAACATAGGCATGAAAGAAAACTCATTGGAAGAGAGCCTTTATGGCCACATTTTTCTTTTCCTAGTCACATACTTAAAAAAAAAAAAAACCCAAACAGCAAACTAAGATCTTGATGTAATAAAGAATGTATGTTGCATTTAATTGACGTGTAAGTGCTCAGTGACTACCTGATTGATTGATTGATTACTCTTGATAGCAATCACAGGCAGTGGACTCTTATTTATGCATTTACTATTGAATTTTTAATTAGCTGGTTTTTATATTTTAGTGTTTTCTCTACTATCCAATTTCTATAAGTATGTTTATGTATAAAATCTTCATGGAGGAATTAGAAATTAGGATCTGAGTGTTGGAGTGGTAGTTTTATAGGAATGCTTGCATGACATTTCAGACTAGGGAATTCTGTTCAGTTAAACTATAATTCATGACTTTTAGGTTCTTAGGCAAAGCTTAATTTCTTTGGGATAAGATTTTCATGTTATGTGACTGTTATTGTTATTATTTTATGAGGAAACCAATTATTTCTCCCTTTAAATATGTGGCTTAATTTTTTTCAATGTATTCTTATGATGATTTCATTATGTCCTGGAACCAAAATATTTCTAAAAGAACATGGCTCTAATTTTATGTGAAAAACCTTAGGGAAATAAGATTTTATTTAAGTAATAGTTTTATTTTATTTCTCTTAATTGACAAATTTTCACATCTTTATCTGAAATGAGTTTTATGTATATTTTGAAGAATGTCAGGCTATAATTTTTCCTTTTGGAGAGAATTATGAGTTGGTTTTGCTAATTTATTGTGTCATTTTAGTTTGCCTAGACTTACAGAATTTCCCTCGTGTGAAATCTCTGCCTCATGAGGTCAACCAAGAGAAAGATAAACCTTTCATATAGTGATTGGTAAATGCAAGCACTTTCTTGTCTCTGTTTCTCTCTGTCCTCTGTCTCTGTTTTTGTTTTTCCCTTCCCTTCTCTTGCCTTCTCTTCTCTTCCCTTCTCTTCTCCTCTTTTGTCTTTATACATACACACATTTGAAAAATTAACAAGATAGAATCAGTGCACATGCTTATTTATGTTAGCATTGTTGTATCATTGTTTAGAGCTATGAAAAATTTAGGTATCTTATGATGAATTTAAATGTATTCTCATGTGGAGAAAATAATTTCTTGCCTGGGATTTCAGTCTTATAATAAAATGAATCAATTTTTAGAGTATTCTCTTATTAATTACTAATTCTATTACTAATTTCTAAAAACTATAACTAAGCACTTAGCACAGTGCCTACCTGGTAGGTACTTCATGAATGTTTATTGATTAATATTGTGAAAGGGTAGTTCATATCAACGAAGACAAATTTTATTCAGCTTTTATGAAAAGACATCATGACATAAATGAAGTTTAAAGTCATTTAATATTTGTCCCTTTTCTAGTTAGCTTACTTACAGTAGATTGATTATCTGCCCTTCTTGAAGTCTAATTGTAGCCCACATTATACTTTATTATATAATGCCTCTCCTTGCTATGTATTAACCACATATATTTGTGTTAGTCTAATCTTTAATCAGATTACAATCTCCTACTTGGTAAAGCCATATTTTTTTTTTTTTTGCTTCTTTTATATACCCCACAGCACCTAGCTCACTCCTGGCAAATGGCGAGTTTCAGTAAATATTGACTTATACGGGCCGCACGCCGGCCCTCTGCCAGTCGTGCGCCAGTACCCACTTCTCTTAAAAGAAGTGCACTGCCAGAGTCTTACCCATGCCTGGGTCCTCGGTCCTCAGCCGGATCACCACACAGAGACAAGCCATCGGGAGGCACCAACACCAGAGCTTTATTCAGAGGCCAACACAGCAAACCATCATAGCAAGCCCAAGCAGCAAGGCCAGAGCAACAGGCAGGAGCCAGGGGAGCACGCACGTGTGTGTTCTGACCACGCTTGTTCCTAAGTACCTACTTAGCCCCTCCTCCCCAGCCCGCTACTAGCCAATGATTGTAGGGTCAGATACCGGAAGGGGCTGTCTGAGTTTAGCACACCAAGGGGGAGGGAGTGACGTAGGAGGCCAGGATTGGATACAGGAAGGAGGCATCTGGGATTGACGCATAGACAAGAGTACGTGACCTAGGAAGTCAGACTCAGGAGGGGACTGGGTCAGTGCTGCACAAAGTCAGGAAGGTCACAAGAGGCATCTGGGGATGACGTTGCATATAGGGAGGGGACTAAGCAGAGGGAACTCAGTCCTCTGCCATCCCACTCCCACGTGGCACCGCCCCTTGCCTCAGGAGCTCAGGCTCGGCTACTTCCTTGAACCCAGCTTATCTCATAGCACTGCCCAATTGCCTCATGGCTTCTCCGTATCCAGCCCATCCCAGTACACACGACTCTGCCTACCACAGTCCCTGCCTCGACTTCCAAAATACCCAGATCTTACCTTACCCATGCCACAGCACCCAACTGGCAGCTGCCAACATCAGACAGTCCCTCACATTGACTAACCTGCTTTTATGCCTCTGGCCCATTTTGTATGCAAAGCAGTGAAAATCATTGCAATGAATGAAAATATGTAGGCATATTTTCCTCCTAGCTTTTCCTATGTTTACCTGGGAATAGAAATAATTTGTTGTTTTGAAACTGTAATTTCAAATTTAGTCCTATCTAAAATAATATGCCCAGTGTAGCCTTTCTGGTGTAGTATAGTGAAAAGAACATGAGACTTGGACTTTCAAGATCTCAGTTCCATTTGAAGTTCTGCTCTGTAATTTACTAGCCGTTTGACCTTGGGCAAATAATAATAGCTAGTATTTATATAATGCTTATTATATTCCAGGCACTTTACAATTAATAGAGAAGATGATACAGTCTGACATTTTTGTCAGTGCTAGGCTATAGGAGTGGTTGTATGCTTACCAAGTTTACCTATGGTACAAAACTGTGATAATGCGCATGCTGGAGGATCAAAAAAGTTCTTTATAGACAACATTGAGATAGATCTATAACAGTTATAATTGTAAATTTCTACATTTGGATTAAAAAATCAAGTACAAGAACAAGGTGGGGAGAATGTGTCTACATAGTGTATTTGAAAAAAAAATTCATGTTGGACATCTAGTAGACAGCAAGCTAAATGTGAGTCATCAGTGCATGCAATATGTCAGTCAAGAAAGCTTATGCAATATGAGGCTGCTTTAAGAGAGGTCTTTGTATCTCGAATAAGGGACATGATTTTCTTCCTTGAATAGATCACAGCTGGAATTTTTGTTAAGTTCTATAGGCTTCATTTTAAGATAAGGCAGGAAGCAGGGATGGGGACAAGAGGAGAGTCAGCTAGGATGTAGAAGACTCTTGAGATCATGCCTTTTGAAGATTGGTTGAAAGAGTGGGAGGTGTTATTCTAGAGAAGTGTAGAGAAAGTGGAAGACACGCTAGCTAGCTGTGTTCGATTATTTGAAAGGCTGTCAAATGGAAAAGGCATCAGTCTTGTTCTTGGTTCCAGAGAAACCCGAAACTGAATTTGTGGGGAAAATCCCTAAAAATTAGTTATCCTTGGTAAGATAGAGGAAGATAAGCCCCTCCCTGAAGGTCACCCAGTAAAGGCTGGACAACCACTTGTCAAGAATGCAGTAGAGGGGATTCTGGGATCAAATATCAGTAGCATAATGACACATAAGTAAATTAGGCCCCAAAAGTGTGTCATACAGTGTATATATTAAAATATGGGGAATATATAATGTAATTATGGATTCCATATTCCATAGTCTACATTTCAAAATGTACCTTATTACCTTTTATTCACACCTCCTACTTATCTTCCAGTGACTTGGGCAGTATGGTTTGTGCAGAGACAGTGATAACACTGTTATCTCCTCTATCAGTTTCACAATCACCAACTGGCCTAACAGTCTATCTGGGAAAAATCCAAATGAATAACTGATAGTGGAAAGTACTGACTCTAGGAGCTTCCTTGCTCATCTTTTTGGCTTTGTGACTGGGCAAGCTTCAGTTTCTTTATCCATAAAATAGGGATTAAAAAAAACCCTGTATTTTGTATATAACAAAGATGATTGTGAGAAATTGTGTGTGTGTGTGTCCCTGTGATTGTGTGGATTAGAAAAACTGCTTCCCCAGTGCAGACCAGCAGTTTGTCCATGGCTTAAAAGTTGTCTGGGACAGAGAAAGATAAAGTGACTTGTCCACGGTTTTACAGATATCATGTGTCAGACAGAGACAGCAGTATGTCTTTGTGACTCCAAAGCCAACCTGTTATCCATTATACCATATTGCCTTTAATGTGAGGAAATTGCTGCACAAACCTTAAAGTGCTATTAGAATGTGTGGGATATTAAGTCCTCTCTAAATGTGATTCCAAACAAAGACATCTGTGGTATATTAGATTGGATTGCTTTTTTTTCCCCCTCTTACATCAACAATAAAACTCTTGAGTATCTGTTTGTAGGATCTTCATTCACTGGTTATTTAAGAGAAGGAGAAATAGAATTTGTTTTATAGATCTCAAAGCTGTGACTTGAGATTAATTTACCAATTGAATAAAACTAATTGGTGTATATTGAGAGTGAATATATGATGTCTCTCTCTCTTTTCTCACATTTAACTTTTAACCACTTTTGAATCTAAAATGAAATATTTAAATGACTTTAATATAATAGTACTTTATAAAGTTACCAACTTACCAAAGTTAGTAAGTGGCTTATTTGAAAATTTGAATATCATATCTTATAGGGACAATGTTATCAATTGTGGTTAGGTTCTTGGTTAACCCCCAATGTATCTTAAATTAACTTATCCTTTTAGTGGATCTGTCTACTGTCTACTTCCCCACTAGAGTCTCTTCCCAAACCTCTTTGTCTTTTTCTCCCCACCTGACCTTGTCCTCTTATTTTTCTTGTTCCATTTTCCTTATTTCTTTTTAATCTCTATTCCTTATGCCCTAGTCCATGATATTTCCATTTTTTGCATCTTAAATAGATCTACATCTGAAGCTAATAACCATTTATAAAATGTGTTTTACAGGAACGTGGATTTAAACTCAGAACTTGGCATGAGAATTGTCTTTTTGTGAGGTGGTTGTAGAGAGGGGGACACTACAGAAATTATTGCCTGATGGCTCTTGGAATAAGAGAATTACTGTCATTTAGCTATGGAGATACTTAGAGGATAGCTTCCTGCCTCATGCCCCCAGTGTAGCACTGACTGGCCATTTGTTTCTGCAGGCAACAGGTGATGCCATGAAGCAAAGCTGGCAGAGTGCATTCTTTCCTAACAGGAAAAGGAGTTATATTGAGTTGATTCTTCCCCAACATGCTTTTCTTCTCCAATTTGAAAGTCTGCAAGTAAACTTTCCATTAGTTCGCACTTCTACTTCCCTCTCAGCCCCCTTCCCTTCAGAAGAGAGGCTGGAATTTTGCCTGGGACCCCTTTGTTTGAGCAGCCATGCCCAGATATAGCAGTAGAGCTCACTTTTTAGCCTGGGGCAAATGACTATCCACGTAGATAACTTCTTTGCTAAATTCAGAAGTTTATGTAAAATTAAAAACAAACAAACAAACAAAACAGGTTTTAACAAAATAATCACAGCTCAGAGCTCCCCAGTTAGGAGAATTCTTGATATTGGGACACAGATTTAAATTTCGGTCCCTTGAAACAATTGTGTATTTTTCCAAATGACCACTGTCTTTCTGCCATTTTGCTTTTCCTGGAATGGACTAAATATATGAAGGTATTCAATGTACATCAGACATGATTGGTTGTGGATTTTTATGTAAAGGAAAAGTGCTTCTGAAGAAACATACTAAAGTAAAAAAAAATTATAATAGACTTAAAGGACATAAAAACTTAGGAGTAAAATATCTATTACTTGTAGGCAGAGATAAAATAGAGAAGGAGGATTTGAAGCACATCACCAGTTCCAGGATTCTCTTGGGGAAAAGCATTTAAGCCATATTCTTCTGAAGGCTTCCTTCAGAAGTAAAGGTGATGAATGGGGAAAGTGCCAGTAGTATATACATGCCTTTTGTCAAACAAGATTCAGAGTCCACCATCCAGCCTTGGCACTGTCTTGCCCTCTTCCAGGCAGAACTGTTCCTAAGCTCCTAGTCTGGGGGGATTCCACTCCGAGGTTCAGACCTCAGTTGCGATGGATCAGTCTCTTCATGGGCTGGGGAATGGGACAGTGTCAGCCCAGTCATTATGGGAAACTTATCTCTTTGGATAATAACTATGAAGACAGCTAGGTGTTAGAGTGGGAGGATAATTTGCAATGCCAGAAGATGTTATATCATTTCATTGACCAGTGGTTTAGTTAGTTTAGTAATAAATCCATGGAGGCCAACTAAGAATGCTGTGAACTGGCTGAGAGCTAAACCCCTCCCTGGTTCTTGAGGAGATGGGAGTGGAATTGATTGGGGACTGTGCCTGGTGGGTTGAGATTTGATAGTAACATGCCTTACATTTATTGTAGTAATATGCCTACACTTTAATTATATACTTGGATGCAGTGATTTAAGTTTAAATATCACCAGGTCACACAGTTGACCAGAACTAGCAAGCCACAAATGTGTGACAGACATATCACGTGTGCAGCCTACCACAGCAGCAGATTAGAGCTAAGAGGGCAAACTCTTAAAACTGCTCCGACAGAGATCTTCGTGGACAAGTTGGCTCAAAGTCACAGCATCCTCTGGGTGCTATTTCCTGCACTTATGTGAGACGTCCAGTGGACTAGATGGCCCTGAGGACCCTTGTACCCTAGAGATTTTCATTCTGTGAATCACTGAGATATTATGTTTGCTTCATTAAGATCACACATGAAGTATCTAGTTACACCTTTCCTATACTGTGACGTTTAACTCAATTCAGTAAATTTTATATCTTGTGTTAAATTTGTTCCTGTTCTGTTTAGTTTATATGAATGACAATACATTCCTCTCTGCTGTTTCTGTGTCCTATGCATTTGTATGTATTAATGATCTTAAACATAGTTTAGTATTATATAGAAATCTTAACAGAAAGTTATATGATCATAGGAACAATGTAGTCCAGTCCTCTCGTTTTATGAAGCTCCTAAGATCCAAAGAAGTTAAATAACTTGCTCAGGGGCAAACTAAGGAAAGTGAAACACACATTTTAGTGATAATGCAAAAAATAAAGGTCATTCAGAACTTGTCATTTCCTGGTATCATTACCTTTTTAAATTATTAAAATGCAATTCAATTATACTTCATCCAGGTATATATATATATATATATATATATATATATATTTATGGACGTGAAGATATCATTAAATCTATTATCATAAAATGGAATGAAATTATCTTTCAAAGAATGCTTTCTCAATACATTTACTTGTAAGTGTTTCCTAATGTGTTAAAAGGAAAAAAAACGTACTTCACTTTGTCATTTGAGTATCTGTATCTTCTGTGACAGTTTGAAATTGATACTTAACATTTAAAATTTATTCTGAAGGTAGAATTCTTCCACCCCCACAAAAATTAACTAGCTTCTTTATGCATATCTAAATTGAGCAGACATATTTGACATATGAACTTTGAGGACAATATTAAGAAATTTCAGTAAAGCAAATACATAGTTTCACCATATAAACTGTTTTCATATTTAAAGGTATAAAAGGAAAAAATGAAGAAGACTGTTTTGTGCTAGTAAGATAGAGAAATTATACTTTTCAGTCTGTGATCTAAGATCCAGTCTAAGATCTAAGAACCCCAACTTTTCGGGTTGTTGGGAAAGTGCCAAGACTTTAAACAATCTAAACTAAAAATTAGGATTTTTCATTTTATTCACCTTTGTTGTAAAGAGAGGCTATTATTAGTTTTTCTGAAAATATAAAGATACTGTGATTTTTACATAGAAGCTGTGACAGGAAATAGATGAATTAGGACCTTTATATGGGAAATTCCCCAATTCATTTAAAATATTAGCTTGATAATAACTTTTTTGACCTAGACTCTAAGGGTGATCTTCAGCAGGTTAATGTCCCTTTGTGTGTCTCAGTTTCCTTATTTGACTTTGTATGAGTTGACTGTTAATGGGAAGCATGAGGCATATCTGTTCTTTACCCCTCATCATTAACCTGCAGCAAGTGTTAAAGAATAGTGGGTGTACTTAGAGTGAAATATAGGTTTAAGAAGACTTTATGAACCCACATTTGGAAGGCATAGAACATTTCATGGGATATTTTAGCCAGCTGTTCTAGTTTCAAATGGACCTCATGCACATTTGAAAAAGATTCGGTTTGGCTTCAGACAAACAAGGATTTGGGCTTCTTTGCCTTTCCCTGTTTCACTGCCATCAAAAGTGAGGTGCTGCTAAGACACTGATCCTTAGGTAGAGAAATGTGAATAAGGATAGATGGTTTTTGCAAACCTTCCTTTCTTAAACTATCCTAAAGTAAGCTTTTAGTACTATAATTTGGCAGATCTTAACTTTGATACTTTGATCGAAAGGGGGTACCTCTGAAAGTACAGAGGTTCAGTTATAATGTTAGAATTAATGCTTTAGAATTAAATGAACACCACCACTTGCTCTGCCATGGGACAGCTTTCATTCAAAACAATAGCCAGGCCACTCTTTTGCATATGACTTTATGAACTGTGTCTACTCATTTCTGGCAGTCATCTTTTTTAGCAAACTTGAACATGGAGAAGGTAGGGCATATATTTTGGTTTCATCATAAAGTTTCTTTCTTTACTAAAATTACTCTAGAAAATGACTTTCGAAAAATGGAAGCCAGGCCAACCTCAGTATTCAAGTGCAGTTTTGTTTTTTTTTGTTTTGGTATTTGAGGCAAAATGTTTTTCTTCCCTCTTAGTCTTGAATTATTTGCCTAATTATTAGAATGTTCCACTTTTCATTTTCTCTCTAGATGTTTTGAAGTGATATACTTGGACCTCGAGCATTTATGCAATTTTTGTCTGAAACCTGCAAATATTAACGACTAACTTAAAAATGAAATAAAGTCTTTGTCTATGAATTCTTGAGCCATTGAGGAAAATGTTTTGTTTTGTTTTACTTTAAACGATTTTGAGAATTTACTTTTTTTCAGATAGAACTGGTGACATAGATTTTGGTGATCCAAATCATCTTGCGTTTCCATCTAAAAGCAACCATTAATTTAACAAAAATTTGAATATCTACTCTGTTTAGTAACAATAATGATGATGATAATAACTACTTGTATATTATTTGCAGTGTGCAAGGAAATGTCATAGGCCTGCCAGAGATGCAAAGATGAATATAAAATAGCACCTTACATCTTTTGTGAAGCTTATGATATATTAGGAAAGATGAAATTTGAAAACAAATAATTGTAATACAAACTGTAGTGTGATAAGTATGTAAGAAATATACAAGGAAAGTTGAATGCGTTGGGCAGCTTTGATGTTGCAGAAACAGAATTAGATTTCATTTTCAAGGGTCTGGGTCTCAATCCTGACTCCTTCATTTATTGCCTATATGTGATGCTTGGACAGATCAGTGTTTAGCTCTAGGTTTTAGGAAGGATATTGATCAGCTCAAGGATGTCCAGGGGAAGGCAGCGAGGATGTCCCAAACTCATGCCATGTGAGGGTGGTTTGAAGGAACTGGTGATGTTTAGTTTGGAGATGAAATTATTTCGAGGGAATATGATAGCTGTCTTCAAATATTTGGAGGACTGGCATGTGGGAGCAGAATTATATTTGTTCTGTGTATCCCTACGGGGCAGAGCTAAGCAGTGGGATTTGAAAAAAAACAAATGCATGCTTGATGTCAGGCTAAGCTTCCTAACAGTTAGAACAATCCAAAAGTGGAGTAGGCTGCCTTAGGATGCAGTGGATTCCCCATCGGTGGTGATCTTCATGAAGAGACTGGATGACTGTTTACCGACTAAGGGTGTATGTGTGTGTGTGTGTGTGTGTGTGTGTGTGTGTGTGTGCGCGTGCACATGCGCATGCTCAAGCACAGGGAAGAGGGAAGTTCTTGTTCAGGTAATGATTACATTATATGGTTCTCAGGCCTTTTCCAGCTTCAAAATTCTGATTTTTGAAGTCACTTAACCCTCCATGCTCTTAGTTTCCCACATCTGTAAAATGAATGAGTTGGACTGGATGACTTCTTAATTTCCTTTCTCCTCTAAATTCTTTGATCCATCTTATGAGTTCAGGATGGGGAAATCATTTACAGATGAAGATATCAGGGGAAGGCTTTATAGGGGGTGGTTTCATAGGAGCTGGTGCTTGAAAAAATGATTAGAATTTAAATAACTATTTAAGCTTTTACAGAACCTGCCACACCCCAATTCTCTTGAGTGCCTGCACTCTTGGGATCTTTCAGAGACTGACAACTAGAGTGCCTCGAAAGCTGTACTTTACTTTACGACATAAAGACAATTTGCTTGCAGAAAGAGGTATTTAATGAGAACTGTTCACCTATGAGGTGAATTCTTAGTTTACTATTGACATAAAACACATTGAAAATAACTCTACTGTAACAGTGAAAACATAATTCTTAACAGTAATCCTAAATATATTATTATTACAATTATTTCTGAAAGGAGAATGGTACTAGAGATGTCTTTTGGCCCATTTGGGCAAGGATGGAAGGGAACAAGCATTTATTAAGCACCATCTATATGCCAGACACTGAGCTAAGCATTTTACAACCATCATCTCTTTTGATCCTCATAACAACCCTGTGAGGTAGATGCAATTATTATTCCTATTATAGGGATCAGGAAACTGAGGCATTAAATGACTTGATCAGGGTTACAGAGCTGTTAAATGTCTGAAGACAGATTTGAGCTTGTCATTTTCCTAATTCTAGGCCCATTGCTCTATCCACTGTGTTAGCTAGTTGCCTCTGGTTGGCAGTATGTGAGGTTGTGTGGAATCCTTAGATTCTAATAGAGAAAATTATAGTAGCTCTTGGCCCACAGATGGTTAGGAGGGTCAAATAACCCGTCACAAAGAGATTACAGGGGTTTCTTTGCCAGCACTAGGGACAGGACTCTGTTGCTTTGCCTATACTCAGATCTGGGTCGCGGTCCTGAGAGATGTTCCCAGGGTGAGGAGGAGTATTAGAACATCAGAGCTTATGGGCACAGTGGAGTGGGGTCCCTTGTTATAGCTCCAGGGTAGAAAAGAGTGCTTGTGGTCACTCACAGACCAGAGCACAGTCCAGGAGAGTAGTAAACACACCTCTCCTTAGGTCATAATACCTTAGAAGAACTGAAAACTTACAGGTCCCTAGAAGCGTCTCTGAAAACAGCTGCACAAAACCCCTGAAGCTTGAGACTGTGTGCCCTCCACCCAGCACCACTTTAGCAAAGAATTAAAAGTCAAGACATAAGCTGGAAAAATGAGCAAACAACAGAGAAAAAAATTCTGACTTTCGAAAGTTACCGTGGTGACAAGGAAGATCAAAACACACACTTGGAAGAAGACAACAAAGTCAAAACTCTTATATCCAAAGCCTCAGAGAAAAATATGAATTAGTTTCAGGCCATGAATGAGGTCACAAAGGACTTAAAAATCAAGTAAGAAAGGTAGAGGAAAAATTGGGAAGAGAAATGGAAGTGATGTAAGAAAATCACGAGAAACAAGTCAATAACTTGGTAAAGGAAGCACGAAAAAAAAATATTGAAGAAAATAACACCTTAAAAAACAGAAGAGGCCAAATGGCAGACGAGGTCCAAAAAGCCAATGAGGAGAAGAATGCCTTGAAAAGCAGAACTGGCTAAATGGAAAAAGTGGTACAAAAGCTCCTTGAAGAAAATAATTCCTTAAAAATTAGACTTAAGGTAAAAGTGTTTACATTTCTACATAGGAAGATGATATGTGTAACTCATAAGAACTTCTCATTATTAGGACATTTAGAAGGAGTACATATAGACAGAGGGCACAGGTGTGAATTGAATATGATGGGATGATATCTAAAAAAATAAAATAAGGGGTGAGAAAGAGGAATGTACTGGGAGAAAGGGAAAGGGAGAAGTAGAATGGGGTAAATTACCATAAAAGAGGCACAAAGAGCTTTTACAGATGATGGGAAGATGGGGGAAATGGCAGGGAAGGAATCCTTGAACCTTTCTCTCATTGGAATTGGCTTCAAGAGGGATAACACACACACACACACACACACACACACACACACACGCACACATGCACACACACACCAATTGGATATATAAATCTCTCTTACCCTACAGGAAAGAAGGAAGGGAAGGGGATATGAGAAGGGGGGTGATCATAGAAGGAAGGGCAGATTGGGGAATGTGGTAGTTAGAAGCAAAACCCTTTTGATGAGAGGTTGAAAGGAGAGAGAAAATAGAGTAAAGGGGGAAAAATAGCAATCATAACTGTGAAAAAAATATTGAAGCAAGTTTCTCTGATAAAAGCCTTGTCTCTCAAATATATAGAGAAATAAGTCAAATGTATAAAACTAAGAGGCATTCCCCAGTTGATAAATGATGAAAAGATGTGAACAGTTTTTAGATGAAGTAGTCAAAGCTATCTATAGCCATATGAAAAAATGTTCTAAATCTCTATTGATTGGAGAAATGAAAATTAAAACAATTACTACCTCACAATTATTAGAAAAAAATGACAGATGTTGGAAGGGATGTGGGAAAATTGGGACATAAATGCACTGCTGGAGGTATTATGAACTGATTCAATCATTATGTAGAACAATTTGGAACCATGCCCAAAGGGCTACAAAACCATGCATGCCCTTTGACCAGTAATACCACTTACTAGGTCTGTATCCCAAAACAAAGAGGGCCTAGATGTATAAAATATTTATAGCAGCTGTTTTCTGGTGGCAAAGATTTGGAAATTGAGGGGATGTCCATTAACTGGAGAGTGGCTGAACAAGTTGTGATATATGATTATGATGGAATACTATTGTGCTAAAAGAAATGATGAACTAGAGTCTTTCGGAAAAACCTGGAAAAACCTACATGAACTGATGTGAAATGAAATCAGAACAGGAGAACATTGTACACAGTAACAGTAATAGTAAAAGATGAGCAACTGTGAATGACTAAGCAGTTCTCAGCAATACAATGATCCAAGATAACTCTGAAGGATTTATGGTGAAAAATGCTACCAATCTCCAGAGAAAGAACTGAATACTCAAAGCATACTTTTGGAAGTTTATTTTTCCAGGGTTTTTATTTTGGTCTATGTTTTCTTATACAACATGAATAACATGGAAACATGTTTTTCATGACTGCACATGTGTAACCTGCTTGCCTTCTCAATGAGGGGGGTAAGGAAGGAGGTAGAGAATTCAATTTTAAAAATGAATGTTGAAAATTGTTTTTACCCGTAATTGGGGAAAAATAAAAATAAAATAGTAAAGAAAAAAATCTTGGAACTTCCGTGACATATATGTTGTTTCAATGTGCCAAGGACAGTAAAGAACAGTTCATGGAGAATCATCATCCTATTAATTCTGTGACCTCAATAAGCAACATAACTTCAGTTGGAACTCTTAATACAGCTCTGTCGAATTAAAAAAAAAAAAAGAACAGCTATGTCAGACAAGAGATCCCAAAGGTGAAATTCTAGGAAGCTGGAACTGGGTCGATGTTAAGCATTTAAGCAAAGCTGGATCTAAAGATGATGAATAAGGAAAGAAACTTTAAGATAAGAAAACACCATCTTTTAATATAGTAAACTAAGGTCAACATGTTTCTCTCAGTACTCTTCTATTGAAGTGGAATTTTATAAAACAAGTTTTTTATGTGTTTCTTAAATAATTAGATCACAGATTCATGTAGATATTTGTTGGTATTGCATTATTTTCACAAATTTGCTTTGAAGGAAGATGCCACCAGGAATGTTCAGTGTCCCTTCAGGAATCTTTAAAGCTTTACAAATGATCAAGAAGAGTAAATAATGATACATGCAGTGTTAATTTATACTGTCTTAATTTGGAGTGATTTTTTTTAA